>NC_036655.1:4548258-4607645 GCF_002806865.2 Cucurbita pepo subsp. pepo | reverse complement strand
CTTTTTTTTTTTTTTTTTTTAACTACCCAATCACAATTTTCAAATTAGGGTTTCAATTTTAACCACGTATATATAGTTCTATAGGCTCTCTTTTATCGAGATACAAGTTCGAGTGCTGCTTCCTAAGAGAATATTAAGATATTGGAAAGAGAAGCAGTTGTTCATAACTGCCCTAGAATGCAAGTAAAGAGTCTTGATGGTACCCCAAGTTGGTCAAACAAAAACTAGCCGAAAGCGAAACCATTTTTTGGTGCTGGCTGCCAATCATAATCGTCAAAATCGTTGCGTTGAATTTCAACGTTCTTCACAAAATTGTCGAAAAATTATCGACCGTTCTCAGTTTTACTCAAACAACCCAACCAGGGTCCCAAATTATGGTTCTTGTTTTAACCCCGTACATACATTGCTATAGGTCTCTCACAATTTAAAGAAACAGTTTTTTTCCCGACATATATATATAAAATAAATGAAGTGTTGCTCATCAGACTATGCAAGGCTCAGTCTCATTCAAAGAAAAGAACAGAACAATCGAAGGATTGCGAGGGGCTGAATCAAACGTTTTATATACCCAACACAACAGAATTCGCATTCTTTGATTCCTAAATGAAAACCGAAATTTCAGTTCAATATCAGAGCGCAGTAACAGAGCAGTTAATCACGATTAGCAGCCAATAAAATTTCTGTAAGAATCTGCAACTTTTATAGCTATCACAGAACAAAACAATTCTGCACATTCTGCCTCCACAAATACTTCTACCAGCTTAACTTCATACGTACAAACTAAGCAATCTTCTGTAGTCAGACATCAAGTATTAAGAAAATTTGACAGCTACGATACGAACAAAAGGGAAACCGAAAAGAGAGTTAAGAGAAACAGCCTGATGAGTTTCTGCAACCTATCAAAACTCAGTTGTCAGCAAATGCAAGTGTGTCGGACCATCAACCCTGGATACTGAATTTGACTGTTCTCAGAACTGGGGACGTCAAAGGTTTCATATACCGAGAAAAATTTCCATCAAATTAGTGCGATTGTGATTCGAGAAGTATGTTTGTCGCAATGTTAACGTCATTTCCAGCATGCACAAGGGCCTGCCTCGCTGAGTTTCTGTCGAACCCCATCGAAACAAGTGTGGCAATGGAGTCCTCTGGTGGTTCTGTGGCAGTTGGCACAGGAGGATGGCTCCTCTAAAGTAGCACAAGAGAAAGCAAACCAGTTTAGAGGACATAGCATCAAACTTACAATACCAACATTAGCTATACAGATTATGCCAACATTAGCAATACCAACATTCTTGTAAATACCAAGGCACAGTAAGTTCATGCTCAATCGTTTAGCTTATCAAAATGTGTTTAAACTAACAGCACATAGAAGAATTCGTCAAATGTACTAACCTCAACCTGGCGGCCCACGAAAGATGGCATGTTTCCTCTAACATCTCTAGTTGGGGCTGCTGGAGGATTTCCCGCGGATGGCAAAGAAAACCGTGAAAAAAATGAACTGACGAACTCTGGAAACTGCAAGAGCCGACGAAAATACAATAATCAATCAGAATATTGAAGATAAGACAATTTCAAAATAGCAGTTAGATCCTCGATCAAGTTAGAAGCATCCAAGTGTAACAATTCCATTCGAAATTTTAAAAATAGGAACAAATTATTGTTGGAAGACATAACCTGATGGCTGATGATGGTAGCTAATCAAAAACTCAATACAAGAGAACTCATAAATTAATCATAAGAATCTTGGATATGCATGCAGAGTTAGAATTTCACTTTTGATCCTCTAAAATAGTTTAAATTGTGATTATCAAACAAAAGAAAAAAAAACGACAAGCCATAAACCACCTAACCTGTGTTTAATTTCCACAGTTTGCACAGATACCAAAAGCCTAAACTACAATCTAAAATAACAGAATTAAAATTTCAGAAAGAAAACTAAGGAAGCAATTTGATTATGCAAATTTTGAATTTAACCTTGGCCTTGCGGATGCCAAATACATTCAAACGATATAAGGAACCAGCAAGAATTCCGCATATCCCTGGTAAGATGGATCTTCTCCACGAGGACAGTAGGAGCTGGCAACATCAACAATAAAACTAGATTAGACAGCAAATAAAGTAAAGCAGGTATCACAAAAAGTAGAAATCAAACAGTCCTTAACCTGAAGACCAGCCAGATATATGAAAGACTTGTCAGAGAAACGAACTCCAAATACACGGAACCGAGTTGAAACAGGAATATCAAAGAAGAAGGGTACAAAGGAAGCAAATAGAAGACCATAAGGTCCAGAAGTAACTAGATTCGCTGCAGGATCTGCTAAAAAAGAATGAAATATAAATATTAACCAAGTGAAAATCATAAGAACATAACTTCTGATTCTGAATCTAAGATACAAAAGAATGAACTCCTATGTTAACAAGATGGCATAAAATCAACGGTCAGTCTCATATTGCAAAAAGTAATTTGGATAATGATATCATGAATCACTCCTCTAATTTTAGAAGCAAGAACCACAAAGATAGCTTCATATGACCATGAGAAAGGCTAAAGAAATGAAGTCCCCAACCTAGATGAAATCTGTTCTTCAAGGAATGAGGCATTAACACCCGCTTCAATGTCCATGTGTTTTTCAAATTCAAATAACATCTACAAATAACTTCAACCACTCCAATAAACCTTTATAAATTTTCCAATAAACCTTTATAAATTTTCCAATAAACCATCCAGGCAAAGGCTTGGCTAAGCTGGCTGTTTTCCTTATTTTATTTTCAGAGAATAACATATCTCTATTGCAAGGGAGAAAAGCTTATGTAAAACCCCCAAGTAAGGTTAAGATACTTGGGTAAGTTTAAGGGCCCAAAGAAGAGATTTTCAATACCCTAACAAAGGATTATAAACATTCAAGGTCTTTGGAAAAGGTTTGGAAAGAAAAAGCAAAAGCATAAATGGCAAAAAGATCATTTTTTCAATTTTTAAATAACTTTTTGGATTTTTAATTTCTTAGGGAGAAGGAATTTCAAAGTGCTCAAGAAAGGAAAATGACAAAAAAGGGGTAAAGTTTTAGAAAAAGTTTGAATTTTCAGAATAAAATATTTAAAAAATGACAAATTACAAAAATGCCCCTATACAAGTTATTTACGAAAATACCCCTATGCCGAATCTAAACCCAGATTTTGTGTTCAGAATGAGTCAACTGGACAAAATCATCAGCATCTTCAAATCTAATGGTTGGATCGAGCTAAAAATTCAGTATGTTCAAGAAGACTCGAAGTACTTTAGATCCAACGACCATAATTCAAAACTAAGGTTAGTAGCACCCTCATCGGAGAAGATATTTCCAACAAGAACTATAGAAACTTCAAGTTTTAAAATCAAGTATGTTTTGGACAATTCAAGGTCGGTCAAGGCCTCATCTATATGAAGTTTTGGACAATGTTTTGAGACAAGAATCGAGTAACGAGGATTCCTAAAACTTGAGTTTGATGCTTTTGGATTATGGGTTTTGTTGCTCTCAAGTTTTCCAAAGTTTAGGAGCTATATTCCTTCAAACCAATTCCTACAACTTCTAAACGAATCCCCCAACATTCGAGAGCTAAAAGTGGTCCACATCCCCCCATTTGAGTATCCATGGTCGTAAGGAAGGAAATTTATTAAAATTCAATTGGAGCCCACGGGCAAATGTTATCAAAAATCATGATCAGGGTGTGTTATAAGCTTCATGTTACACTTAGGGATGACCCTTGATTTTTAAGTAGAAAGCTACCCAAACTCAATGAACTCTAGGTTCAACCTTGATTTTTAAGTCATCTAAATGTTACCTCATGATAAGCTTTAAGGATAGCTCTTTATTTTTAAGTAACTAAGAGGCTACCCTAACTCAAGAAGAACTCAAAATTAGCATTTAATTTTCAGAGGAAGCTCGAAAGGGATCACATGTCTTCTTCCCCCTGGGGAAGAAGATGATGACGTGGCCGATACAATTGAACCGGCCACGCCAACCGATTCTCAAGAAATTCTTGATGGTTCCAAAAAATAAACTAAAAAATAGATCTACTAAAGAAAATTTGAAGTAATACAGATACTGAAAGCTTGAGATCATAGGACCCGAGCGTCAATGATAGGGTAAGCAACCAATCTGGACATTTTTTAAAAAATACTTGATGGTTCAAAAAACTAAACTAAAAAATGGATCTACCAAAGAAAATTTGAAGTAATTCAGATATCGAAAGCTTGAGATTATACAACCCGAGCGTCAATGATAGGGTAAGCAACCAATGTAGACATTACTTAAGAAATACTTGTAAGAATCACTTGGACTTCAATATGAACCTTAAGTATGATTTAAAGGAATATGGAAGAAATAAGCAAAGAACCATGAGCTAAGGACCTAAACAGAGCGTTTTGCTCGAGAATCAAGTAACGTTAAAATAACCCACTAAACAAACTTCGCTTCTCATAAAATTTTAATACTAGGCATAATACGACATATTAACGTTATATATGAAATTTAGTAGTCGTGGGATAAAGTTAAGTAGCTACACCAAGTAACGATACAAATTAACCATAATGCCCCCATGGTAAACTACCTCTAGTTCAGGACCCAAATGACCTCCAAACTATATAAGAGGCCTTATTTTATATTGTTTAAGGATTATACAAACTTTTAGAACCATTGAAGCAAGAACCAAATTTAAGATGCAATAATGCCCCTAAGGTCCTTTTAAGACATACACCAATGTACAAATAACCTCCAAATGACTTAAGATTTTAAGTTAAAGCCTATGTGTAAACATGAAAGATCACCTCAGTTTGGATCAAGTATAGAACCTACACCATGTTAGGGGTATAAGTTAAAGGCTCAAGCCCCTAATGGTTAACCCTAAGATTTATGCCCGTAAATGATTCCAATGGGCCTAGAAGATGAATATGACTTGTACTCACTTTAGGGTTTTGAATGTTATCAAGAATCATGATCAGGGTGTGTTATAAGCTTCATGTTACAACACACCCTTCATGTTACACTTAGGGATGAACCTTGATTTTTAAGTAGAAAGCTACCCGAACTCAAGATGAACTCTAGGTTCATCCTTGTTACCTCATGATAAGCTTTAAGGATAGCTCTTTGTTTTTAAGTAACCAGGAGGCTACCCTAACTCAAGAAGAGCTCAAAATTAGCCCTTAATTTTCAAGTAACCAGGATGCTATCTCAGGTTAAACTTTAGGACACTTCTTGGTTTTTAAGTAACAATGAGGCTACTCAAACTCAAGATGAGCTCAAGGTTAACTCTTAGTAATCAGGAAGCTACCTCATAATAAGTTTTAGGTAGTTTTTTATTTTTAAGTAATCAATATGCTACCCAAAGGTCATGATTCAAGTAAGCTTTAGGTAGCATTTGATTTTTAAGTAATCAATATATTACCTTACGGCCGTGAATCAAGACAAGTTACCACACACCAATGTCCTAAAGTAGCACTATATAAACCCCAAGTCCCTTAAGATAGGACGATGGCTGGATACCACTCAAGAGACAAGAATCAAAGACAAGAACCAAGAACAAGAACTAAGGACATGAACAAGAATTAAGATAAAAAAACTAAGAACAAAAGGATAAGAACTAGAACATGGACCAAGATCCGAGTTACGAGATCTAAGAATCGAGAACCTCAGAACTAAGGTTCTTAGATCAAAGTTAAGATTAAAAATTCAAAACCCAAGACCAAGGCCCTTGGATTAGATCATAATAAAAACTCAAAACCCAAGAACAGACTCTAAGCACCTAAAATCTCAGACCAAGAACAAGAATATGACAAGTTAGAATGTGCTACACTAGCACACCTTAAGGACACAATTAAGAACCTATAAGTAGGCTACTTACAAAGTCTTTGTACTTATTCAAGTTCTCTAATGTTCGAAAGTAACAAAGAGCTGATCGAGGATGGAATCGGAGCTGGAGCATGTGCCATACAGAGTGGCACTGTGTTAACATTTTACGTCGTTTTGTTGTACAAGGTCCAATGTATTCAAACTTTAATGGGATTACACAAATATCCTTCGACACCCCTCTCAAGCTGAGTAATAGATATCATTCATCCTCAACTTGAATTGGATAGGTTCATGTCCAATATTCTTTGCATGACTTCAACTTCGAGGCATGATTCAATGGTAGCTATGAAGGCTTTAAATAAACTTGTTAGCAGTAGCTATGAAGGTTTCAAATAAATTTGTCAACCGGCTATCCAAAGGATTATAAAAAACATTTTCAACTGGCTATAAGGTAGCTTAAGCGGTTATTAAACAAGGAGAAGTGACTTTACACCAACTAAGAACAGTGTAAGTAACACAAGAAGAAAAAAAAAATCGAAGTCTTGAATCGTATTGGAGAAAATGAGAGAATTCCTTTCGAGCCATAACAGCCAAAGGAAGGCCCTTGTGTAGTTAAGCCAAAGAGTCTCCTTTCATTCTTGAACAAATGACCAAGGAGGACAATACTAAGTAGAGCCCAAATATTTGTCGGAGGAGTGACTGACCAACCAAAACTTTGGGAGATAAATTCCCAATAAAATCAAGCAAAGGAACACAAAATGGGAGGAGATTGTGAGTTCCGGACCCTTGTACACATAATGCAGCATGAGGGTGATAGAGAGATGCCCGGAGTTCTTCTTTGCAGCTTATCCTGTGTATTGAGACAAACATGGCTAAGTTCCCAAGGGAAAAACTTTAATGTTTTGGGATATTTTCCAGCCAAATCATCTTATACAATGCTTCTGTGCCTTGGATACCTGCAGTGGACTGTGTTTCGGCCAAAGATTTAGTGAAGAAACCATTATGATATAAATTCCAAACCCAAACGTCAGCTCTTTCAGCGAGCATAATATTAGCAAACATGTGCGAAAGCCTAGCCCACGCATTGGTTTAAGACTCTGTAAGGTGTCTTCTGAGATTGAGGTCCCATGATGCTTATTCAGAATGCCAGAGGTCAAAGATGACAGCATCTTTGTTAAGAGATAGAGCAAAAAATGATGGAAAATCATCCTCAAAGCCTGTTTCCAATCCAAAAATCAGTTAAGAAACAAGTATTTCCCCCAGTGCCAACCTTTAAAAGTGATGTTGCTGTAAACTGTACTTTTAAAGCAATCACTATGTTTCCAGTGACCCTTGGAAGATACGATGGAGGAAAACCCAGGTTGTTGGTCGAAGTGAACCGAACCATATTTATAAGCAATCACTTTTCTCTACAAAGCTCCCTTTTCATTGTAAAATCTCCAAATCCACTTAGCCAAGAGAAACGTGTTTTAATGTTGGATGCTAATGATGCCAAAACCATCTTCATCAATAGGCCGGGTGAGCTTATCCCATTTAAGTAGTGGAAACCAGTTTTATCTTTGTAGCCTTTCCATACAAAGTTGCAAACAAATCTTCAAGGATCTCTTAAATTTCATGGGGTATAGGGAAAATTGATAAATAATAGATGGAGAGATGGGCCAACGTTGATTGTAGAAGGGTGAGACAGCCACCCTTTGAAATGTGGGAATGGCCCCAATCATTGAGGCACTTTTCAATCTTTTCAACAATGGGAGTCGAAAAGAAGAAGATTTCGGTTTGTCATTGAGAGGCAATCCCAGATAAGTAGTCGGCAAAGTAGCTTCTTTGCACCCATAATGAAAAGAAATAGATGATAACATAGGAGATTCGATGCACACTCCCAAGATTTCAGACTTATGCACATTATCGTTTAAACCCGATGCCTCTTCAAAGGATCTTCAAAGGACTTGATGGTAGCAAATAGGTTATCAATAGAGGACACTACTGGTGAAGGGAAGAGAATTGATATGAACCACGACCAAGGAATTTCCATACCCCAAGGTCCAATTAAAAGGACGAGAGCCAAGAAGCTACAACAAACCTTATACACTTATATTCAAGCAATGGTGAGCTCAACAAAGGAAATTCTAAAAGACGTTGGAGACCTCCCTTATATGTTGTGCAAAGTTGAGCTTCAAGAAAGAGATGCATTAAATGCACTTTAAGTTGCATTTAATGAACTCAGCTAAATTTATGGAACTAGTCCAAGGATGACTAAAAAGCACATTTCATTCATTGCACTATTTAATTATAATTTAAATATTTGTTTGTCATATTTAAGCTAGTTCTTAATATAGGAGTTAAGGTTATATTGTAACCCACATAGGTTACCATATTCCACCATTAACTAGCCATTTTAACAGGGAGGTTATGGGTATTTCTCATTTACTAGCCAATTTAATTTGGGAGTTATGTGTCACATAGGTTAAGGTTGTAAAGGCTATATAAAGCCTTCTTTTCTTTGATTAGAGACATCACATTTTGGAATTAAAAAGAATAGAAATTCTATTTTTTAGCTTTGTTGAGAGCTAAGATTTTTTTTGCAAATTCTTGTGTATAGAACTTGCATGCTAGAGTGATTCAAGTGGTATTGATCAAACCTCTTGTGGAGTGATTCGAATCACGAGTTTAGAAACGAGTTTTCTTTACTCTTGATCTTGATCATCAAGGTAATCCGTTTCATACTTTCCCCTGGGTAATCTCTACTATAGTGTCCTACCCCTTGACATCTCCAACACTTTAAATCCCTATTTCGAACCTTGGACTTTTCTACTTTTTCTTTCCCTATTCTAGAACTCTGAAGCTAAATTGGAGAAAGGTGAGAGTTCTAGAACAGGGAAAGAAACAGTAGAAAAGTCTAATGTTCGAAATAGGGATTTAAAGTGTTGGAGATGTCAAGGGGTAGGACACTATAGTAGAAATTACCCAAGGGAAAGTATGGAACGGATTACCTTGATGATCAAGATCAAGAGTAAAGAAAACTTGTTTCTAAACTCGTGATTCGAATCACTCCACAAGAGATTTGATCAATACCACTTGAATGACTCTAGCATGCAAATTCTAAACACAAGAATTTGCAAAGAAAATCTTAGCTCTCAACAAAGCTAAAAAATCTAAATTCTATTCTTTTTAATTCCAAAATGTGATGTCTCTAATCAAAGAAAAGAAGGCTTTATATAGCCTTTACAACTTTAACCTATGTAAAACATAATTCCCAAAATAAATTGGCTAGTAAATGAGAAATACTCATAACCTTCATATTTAAAATGGNACTCCTATATTAAAAACTAGCTTAAATATGACAAACAGATATTTAAATTATAATTAAATAGTGCAATGAATGAAATGTGCTTATTAGTCATCCTTGGACTAGTTCCATAAATTTAGTTGAGTTCATTAAATGCAACTTAAAGTGCATTTAATGCATCTCTTTCTTGAAGCTAACTTTGCACCACATATAAGGGAGGTCTAGAATTTCCTTTGATGAGCTCACCATAGCTTGAATATAAGCGTACAAGGTTTGTTGTAGCTTCTTGGCTCTCGTCCTTGTAATTGGACCTTGAGGTATGGAAATTCCTTGGTCGTGGTTCATATCAAGAATGGTGTGGTCCACAAAAAAGAAGGTGATAGAAATGAATAATGGATGGAACCAAAGGTGTCGAAGGAAGAAAGTGAGGCAACAAAACTAAGATCTCCAAATCCGTCAAAAGGCTAGACTTCAATTTCTTAATGGAAGAATCGGGCAAAACCATAAGAAAAACGCTACGAAAAGCCTACTTTGAAGATTATAAGTCTACCCCTACTATCACAAAGTTACCAACTGAATCATACACGTGGAAGTGCTCCAAGGGGATAGTATGCATGAGTTATGTGCTCTCATGGCTTTCAACTGACGGATCAGTTGACAAAAGAAATTCATAGCTAACTCAAATTTATTCAGAGCTTTCATAGCTACCCTTGACAAATTTATTCGAAGCCTTCATAGCTACCATTGACAAATTTATTCGGTGCCTTCATAGCGATCGTTGACATATTTATTTAGGGCTTCATAGCTACCGTTGACATATTTATTTGGGGCCTTCATAGCTACCATTGACAAATTTACTCTAAGCTTTCATAACTACCATTGAAAAATTTATTTAGAGCCTTCATAATTACCGTTGAAGTCATGCCTTGACGTTGAAGTTGAGTTGTCAAAGTCGTGCGATCAATATTGCACATAAACCTATTATCTAGGGATTTATTTAGATTACCTAGTATCTAGGAAATTTAGATTACCTATCAATTTGGATTTAGTCAATATTTCCCTATAAAAGAAACGGTTAATTCTTAAAAAAAAAAGACTTGCAACAAAAACCAATTATAAAGTTTTAGAACTTGACACAAGCTAATGTATAATCAAACTTCATCTCATCTTAGCCAAGATATGTACCAGACCATTACAAACATTCTCAATGATTAGATATATCCTTCTATAAGAAGACACTTAAGTTCTTCAGAGTGGATATTTCTAAAACTCATGGAGATGGTTTCTCCTAGTGGGCAGTTTTTTTGTATGCCCCTTGCTTTCTCATCTGCATTCCGACAAATCAGAAAAAATGATTGTATCATCCGCAAACTGAAGGTGGTTGATTCTTAAGCCTTCATTGCCAATCTAAAAGTCCTTTACCTGCCATTCATCTTTGACCTTTGAGAGTAGGCGACTAAGGTCATCCATTACCATTATGAAAGAAATGGGGGATAGTGGATCCCCTTGTTGAGACCCGTGTGGCATAAATATTCCCTCTCAGTCTTCCATTGAGGATTATGGAAAAGTTTGAGGATTATGGAAAAGACTTTAGGTGATGTGCTCCAGTGGTTTGACCAAGGATACAGTCAAGAATGCCTCCTAATATATATGTAATAACCTCGGTATCCTCTTTCTCTGGCGGCATGGAAACCAGCCGTAGCATCAACAAATGCCAAATCTCAAATACACCAAAAGAAAGACATCAAACTACACCAAATCTCAAATCTCATCCACGGCCTATTTCAACCCAAGAAGGCTCTCTGATTTCAAAGAACAACACAAAAGCCAGCTTGCCATAAAAAACTGCCTATCAAAATGGAGAATCAGAGGCCGCTTCTTCTATTATATGTATGCTCACGGTAGGAACCAAAATTTTTCTGGAAATGACTCCACAACAAAGAAGCAAACAAAGCCATAACAAGTGGTTTAGATCTTCTAAAGGCCCCTTGCACATAAAGCACCAATTGAGGCCAAGGACAAAGTAAGGGTTCTAAAGGATAAAATCCAAGGTGTTAATAATTCTTCCTAAAGCCACCAACAAGGAAAAGAATGGAATTTCATTCTGAATTTCCTTTTCCAAAGTTAACAGAATATATGAGTAGATCCTCATTGGAAGAAAAATAAATGAGCAGCGAGAAAGAAGAAACTAAATGGTTACAAACACTTGCCAAACAAAAATCCTACAAAAATCAAGAGGCCATGCACATTCGTCACTAGGCCCAACTAACTCCCTGGCATGTTAGCTACTTGCTAAGAAGGACTTCCAGTTCTATTAACAAATTTTAGGGGAGAAAAAGTAGGGAAAGTAGAACTGTTCACATCTAAAAAATGATAAGGAAAGGGATGGACAACAAAAAAACAAAACAGTAAATGAGCATGAGCTTAAAATTATGCTAGCTCCCATGCATACTAGTATATTAAACAAAAATGCATACCTTTAAGTAATGATATCGCAAGGACCTCAAAAAGTAAAGAGGTTATTATAGAGAACAAAATAAAGACCTGCATCACAATGGAACATATAAATTTATTTAAGAAAAAACACATCACTACGGAAAAAGAACAAATAGAGTTTTGTTGTGATCCACTCAACTTAAAGATCATGACTGGTTGGTTCATTATGACATATTTTAATAAGATCCTGAAGCATGAATTGAATAAAAGTAAATTTACCGAGTATTTGTTGGAACCTATCTGTCTTTCAAATACTCTGAAGTAATAGAGCAGAAACAGTCCGAACATCAATTCAGGAGTAGATGAAAAGGCAAAAACTGACGTTACTAACTTCCAAATGCGAAGCTTCACAATCACGTCCTGCCATAAGGATGACAATTAACTGGTCAAAAGTGTCCACCTACCAGGCAAATTAAGAGGTAACCTCTACTATGGAAAAGGGATAAAATAAGTCAAATTTAAGTCCTTCATAAAAGGAATATATGCAACAAAGATGGAATAGAGTCAAAATGATAAAAATAATAATTCTACAAGTGGATCCCTTTAGCACAGCTTATTTGAACTTGTGTCACTTCCAAACCCTTAAACAAAAACTTTCCACCTATCCTAGTAAGCTCCTCTCCAAAAGGATCTTCAGCTTCTTGTCTCCAAATCCTTAAAATCCTTAATCCAACCTCCAATATTTACAGCAACGCAGAATAACATTGGAGAAAGGAAATTCAAAAGCTGCCCACCCACCCAAATGTCTTCTCAAATTTCAATTTTATCGTTGTCCCACCATCTTAAATTCAAAAACTTCTCAAAATTAGTTCTTAGCTATTTGATGAAAGACCTCAGTGGTACCAACTAATTTCTTCCTTTTCTTTCAAAAACAACCTGCCTCTTCTATCCCAAATTTGTTGACAATAACTTTGTGTCAAATTTCCTGAATTCGTGCAAAAAACTTCATAACTATTTTTCCAATTACACTACATTCCCCTTTCTAATGTTCCAGTTCTTGAACCTGCCCATTTTGCTGGGCCGTGATGTAATATCTCATCTCATTAGCTGGCTTAATTAAGAACTGATTGCACTTCCTTCATTTCACAAATTAGAACTAATCCTTATTTAAATTATACTAAAAATATTACACATACAAGACTCTCAAAATGTCACGGAACGTACATTACGAATGCCTATTTGTTAAATACACTATTCAAATGCCGCATAGCCAGCCACAAGGCTACTTCAAACACCCTTTCCTCCTCCAGCAACAAAGAAATTGCTTAAAGAGATATATAAAACAAACTAGAGCCTAAAATGGCAGGTGGCCACTATAATTCAGAACCAAAAATGCAGAGATCGATTTAACTAAGTCATTACAAATACATGAGGAAAAGAGGATCCCCACGTTCAATTACCGATCAATCAACTCGGCCAGTTCGATCTATAATCTTGGGACTGAAAAAGTAGCTTCCAGTCAACAACTATACGCACAATAAGTCGCGGAATGGATAGTCAAACACTGAACCAAGCAATAAGGCTCATTCAACCGAAGNGCATCTCGCTAGTCTAAGAGAGAGAAGAGTACCTGATAGGACAAGCCAAGCTTAATTGAACGGCCTTGGATCCCAAAGAAAATGGTGAAAAGAGCGGAGGCGACGACGAAGTTCCGGGTGACAGGGGCATTGTCTGCGGACACAAAGACGAAGCAAATCGATCAAACAGGAAAGAAGAAATTGAAAAGGGAGAAAGGAGTAATATGGGTGGTTAAGCATTAGAAGAGAAGAGAGAATAGGGAATTTGAAGAGAACTCACTGAAACCAGACGGGCCGCCGTTCATCGTCTTAGAGAGGAAGCAACGACCCGCTCAGACGGTCAGAGGCTTCTCAATCTGATTCCGATTCCGATTCTGATTTCGATTTCGATTTCGATTTTGATTTTGATTTTGATTCGTTGTCTGCTGGGAAGAACTTGGGAGTGGAACTCGATTTCTCTTCCGCCTTTCGGTTGGAAACAACTATTTCAATTCCTTTTCCTTTTCCTTGGGAGTTCTCCACATGTTCTACTAATTCCCCACCATACATAAATGTAAATATTTTATACGCTAAGAACATATATATTCTTTCACAATATTTAATTATAACATATATATTCTTTCACAATATTTAATTATAACATATATATTCTTTCACAATATTTAATTATTACATATTTCAAGTTCAAATCTCTAAGTCATACTACCGGTTTGATTTTGGTTCAATGAAACGTTAGCTTAACTTCTTTTCACTCTCGAATCTGAGAACACCTTTTATTGGTGTTACCTTTAAGAATACTTTTGTCTCTCGACTTGAACTCTAGATCTCTACACCTCACATCAACATAACTTTTTTGCCTACTTTAGGCTGCACGCATTCGAGCTCTTTATCTTTTGTGTAGCCTCATTATTCACTTTGGACTAGGTTTGGATACGACAAGCACACCGTGGATCGATATTTTTTTCTCCATACAAATCCTCAAAAGATATCATGTCAATCATGTCTTGATAATTGTTGTTAAACGTGAACTCTGGAGATGGAAGTGAATGTCCTAGCTACCTAAAAATTCTAACATACAAGCCCACAACATATCTTCTAGAGTCTACTTTAGACGTTCAGTTTGCTCATCTATGTGTGGGTGGAACATCATACTAAACTGTAACCATGTACCCAATGTCTATTTAATGCTTTTTCAATATTTCAAGGTGAAGTAAGGATCTCAATCTGACACGATGAATATTGGTACTCCGTGCAATCTTACTACTTCTTTAGGTACCATTGAACCAATTTATTTCTCGAATAGGTAGATTTTCTGATACAATAACTGTAAATGGCTCAATCTCAGAACCCTAATAAATATTTTAATATGCAAACTCCNGGAAAAGAGGATCCCCACGTTCAATTACCGATCAATCAACTCGGCCAGTTCGATCTATAATCTTGGGACTGAAAAAGTAGCTTCCAGTCAACAACTATACGCACAATAAGTCGCGGAATGGATAGTCAAACACTGAACCAAGCAATAAGGCTCATTCAACCGAAGAAGCCAACCTACTCTATCCCGAGATAACCAAAAAAAAAAAAAAAAAAAAAAAAAAAAAAAAAAAAAAAAAAAAAAAAAATTATTTTTAAGGGAAAAAAAAAAAAAAAAAAAAAAAAAAAGGAATTTGATCTTACAATTGAATTAAAGAATAAGGCCGTTAGATATAAGTATATCCAAGAACCTCAAAACTATAAGGAATCACCTCACGGCGAAATAAGATTTGAATTATTGTGTTGATCGAATATCTCAAAACAAGAACAATGATGTTGAGATTTGAATCACTTCACAATTGAGATTGATCAAGTCAAGCTTGAATGATTATAAGCGTGCAACTTAAGCTACATACACCTACAAAGAAACATAGCCCTTGGCTAAAAAACACTTATGCTCTTTTTACTACATTTTTCAAGTCTATTTTGCAAATATAACATACATGGTTCTATATATCCTCAAAATAAAACCATTCACCTTACCAGAGGTATTTCAAGAGCGGTAACATTCATATTTGATGACTATAACTAGCCACTATGTAAATGTAACCTTAAAATAAATAAAAAAAATCTTAAAGTACATTAATCAAAACATCATAGCTCTAAATTATTATCTACCCAAAATTTGTAACTAATTAAGAATAATGAAGTCCATCTTCCTTGAAGTTCAAATTTCACGATTGAGATGTCTTGGTTCATACCATCCCAGCCGCATGCAGTCTAAATCTAATGTCCAGCACAATTCTGACTAAAATGAAGGTGAAGGAGAATTCTTGTTTTCTACGGGAGAGTAAAAATGTGAAAAAGTTCAATGCATGGTTATTCTCATATTTTTTTTTTATCTTAGATCTTTCTTTCATTTGTTTTGTCTTAGGTTGACTCTACGAGTGTATCAATCACAACCCATATAACTAGGTATCCTTTGGTCATTCGGGAAAATCTCACGATTAAATCCATAGCGATATTCTCCATTTTCATTTTGGCATACTACATAGTTGTAATAATCCTACAAGTTTTTATCTTAGAGTTTTGACTAGTTGACAAACTAGGCGTTTGCTCATGAACTTAGCCACAACTTGCTTCATATTCCTCTACTAATAACATTACTTCAAATCTTGATACGTCTTGATACTACCTTGATGTATTGTGAATGCTGGGCAATGAGCCTCGGTTAGAACCTTTGTCCTTAGTTACGCATTACTAGGTACACGAAGTCATATGCACGTTATAAGAGTCCTTTATCGAACGCAAGAGGAAACTCATGGGCTTATTTCATGACTAACAACATCATTTCTCAATCAATTCTTAATCCATATATTGTTGGTCGATCACACGGTCAATTATGCTAATTGTGTCATCAACTCCCTGGTGACCATGACTTATTCGACTTGCTTCAATTCCCTTCGTATAACTCGTTGCTTGGTGGTTAGTGTCGACATATAGTACTATCTCAATGCATATGCTACCACACTCAATTTTTTAGGGTGATATAGTATCTTTACGTCTTATTCCTTGACCACCTCTAACCATCTATGTCATAATTTCTCTTGCACACGTGTGTATAATGTTGAGATTTATACTCTAAAACCTTGTATTTAATTAACTAATTAATTATAATATTTTATTTACAGTTTAATATTAAAGTCGAATGGCTTATCCGGGTAACACAATTGAAACAACCCACTTTGTAATTATTACAAATGATTTGATCCAAATTCTTGGTCAGGAGACATGTGAGTGGAGATATCCTATATAATAGATTTGTATATGACAATTTCACAAAATATTTAATCTCTTTTTATAAGTCCGTTAATTTAGAAGATTAATATTTCACAGAATAATAATATGGGACTCGAACTTAACTGCACATAAGACCTTATCTTTTTATTTGCAATGGGTGATACTGACTTTTATAGCTAATTCAATATGTCTACTATTTTCAAGAGATGAAATTTGCTCCTTCCAATATAAAGTAAGTAGATGAGTAGTTTTCGTAAGTGCTCATTTTAGAACTTGAACAATGAGATCCCACCATCTCACCCACCCAAAAGAGACTTGGGTTATGGTTGGATCATAAACAAATTGTTCATTAGAAAATTAGTGGTAGCGGTAGCTAAGGTATCCGATGTCGAAACAATCTACCCACATCGCGAAAGGGATCATCAAGGACTGTACACATGAATAAGGTAAGCCTTCACGCATTAACAACGTGCTTTGTCATCGAAAAAGAGAGTTTGAATTGCGGATTGGTTGGCACTCACTAATCTCTATGTTTTAGGTGTTTACCATCCATAAAACTACGAGGGAGGTGAAGAGGAAGGAGAAACGAATGTCGGAATGACGTTTCAGGAAGAGAGAGAAAGTTTGTCAGAAAAATCGTGCGAATCAGGTGGAGAAGACGAAGCCTGTGGAATTCGGATCGGATCTGAATAGGGTATCCAGACGCCTGCAACCCGCCAACACCTCGGCCTAAGCCTACGACTAGACCTCAACCCGAGGATGCATGCCTGCAACCTGTTGTTGGTTTTTTGGCCCTTGATCTCATTTTAATTAATTTCAATCAATTAATTGAGTGATGTTTTGATGATAACAAACCTACTTTTAATTATGAACTATTTTCAGTATTTTAAACTGTCCACAGTATAAGTTTGAGAATAACAATTTAAACGACTTTTCAATTACTCAAATCAGAGCTAAAACGAAGAAATTACAGTCGAGACAATATACCCGACGTGATGATGTGGCAGCAAAATCAAAATGATACAAATGAAAGTATATCAAAGTATGACACTTGTAATTTTGGAAAATTAATAAATTGTGGAGTTTATCTTATTATTATATTTCTTCCTTTATAATAAATAAAATTATTTTTACAAAATATAAAATTGAATCTTACCATTACTCACATCGATTTTTATTATTACTATATTATATTATTATATTTTTAAATTTTTATGTTACTCACATCGTTTTTATTATTATTATCAAATTTGAAATTTTAATTTAACCGTTACTCACATACTTTTTATTATTATATTATTATTATATTTATAATAAATTTTGAATTTGTCATTGGACCTTTTACTCATTTTTATTATTTTTATATTATATTATTATTATATTTAAAAATTTTAAATAAATGAATTTGAAAATTTTTCTTATTTATTTACTTTTAATCTCCACCTTCCATTACTCCTAACACAATCAATGGTCAATATTAATTCCTACATTTTGTCATTTTTCTTTCTTGTATAAACTCATCAACTTCCCTACATTTTCAACACACAACTTCCATCCTCATTTGTTCAAAGTCTCCATTGTTTGTTGTTCTCTCCAGCTTCCAATTTTATTTTTATTATCTTATTCTTAAGAGAGTTTTTTTTTTATTGTATTGTGAGAAAATAGTTGTGAGGGCTTCAAACTGTAAATCTACTCTTTGAGAGAGTAGTGGTATGTTACTACCAAATTCAAATACTTGTACCGGTTTGATCCTGCGCCGTGGAAAGAATTGAGTTTGCTCTTGAACTCGTAAAAAGAGCGGTGTAGCAGTTTGGCTCTAATTCGTGGAAAGAGTTGAGAAAGTTGTTTATTCAAATTCCCACAAGAGGCGCTTGGGGAGTGGAGTAGGTCGAGTTTGACCGAAACACTGTAAAACTACGGTGTCATATTTTCTAACTCTTTCCTATTTAATTTCAAAATTATTAGGGTGATTTATTGCATATTCTACTTGATTATTGTTTTGACTTGAATTATTTGTTCGAGTAATTATCATCTCGTGCTTATTTGTAAAAAGTTTATCATTAGAAAAATTAATCACGTTTAAACACTTTTATCGTTAAAACCCTATTCACCCTCCCCCTCTAGGGTTGCCATACCAATCCAACACTCGTGACCACCGAATTCTCGAGGTTGAATACATGTAGCCAGCTCAGAACCCAAACTAGTATGCAGCAGCCCGTGACTTGTGACCGAGACCCGCGACTCGTACACTCGCGTGCAACCCATGCCTTGACCCGAAGCCACCTGCACCCGCGTCGACCTTCTATTGCCTCACGTGTCACCACTTGTAGTGTGTAGCCCTTCGACTCAATTGGCTTAGACGGCTCACTCGGCTTCGCGGCTCAAATTTCGGCTATTCAGCTCGGTAAATAGATTTTGACCCAATTTCATCGTTTCAACCCTAAGTAAGGTAATTTATGTCATTATAATGTCTTATTTCACAGATTTAAGTTGAAGTTATATGAGAATTGTGATATACTAACAAAAAGCGATAAACAACCTAATAGAAAATGAAAACTGGTAATAGTTTGGATCACTTTTGAGGGACGAGAGCTAACGTACTAGAACTGGGGAGAATGCTGACTAAGGCCAACCAAGAAAGTGGCCCCTACCATCATTGGTTATAAATTGTGTGTTGTATGATGACACGTGCCAGTTGTTTCACACCTGTCATAGGTCGTACATGTAGACTATTATGAAATAATATGGAAATGTTATACGATGCGATTGCTATGTTGTGTTCGATGAATTGATATGCTTTACGCTATGTTATTTTATGATATGATGTGTTGAAAATAAGCTCAGGATGATTACGTGATTGTTATAATATATGATATGATATGTGCACGATATGGACGGATATGTTTGAAAGCATTGAAGTGTTATGATATAACTGATATGTGAGATGTATGATATGTTATGATTGACATGTAAAACGACAAACTAGCATGAAATACAACCACAACATACGCATGAAAAAAAATAATAAATGATATGATAAACGTTATGAGAAATGGTATGAAAATATATGATACAAACGAGACGCTAGTGGGGTTGTATTAATGATAATTAAAATGGAAAAATGTTGGGACCTCATGCATTATTGTGTGCTCATGCATCAGTGGATACTCCTATTCCTTCACGATAGTACGGACGCATACACCAGGCAGGGAAATGTCCATTTTGATTGTCATAATGCTGTCGTGACAGTCGCTACTCCTAATGGGTGTCCGACATTAACAACTACCAAAGAATGCTCGCCCGACTAGAAAAAAACCCAGAAGGTGTGCAAACCAACTGGTGGGTCCATACATGCACGTGGGAGCAAGTCATGGATGATGAGATTCAACCAAGTGGGAGCAAGCCATAAATGACGATGACTGAGTTACCTACAGGAAAGAGAGTTTTGTTGAACAAATGGGTGTTAAGAATCAAGGCTGAACCAAATGGAAAAATGAGGTTCAAGGCTCGGTTAGTAGTTAAAGGATATTCACATAGGAAAAACATTCATTATGCTGAAATCTTTTCCCATGTTGTGAAATTAACTACTATTCAAATTTTGCTGAGTATTGTTGCATCGGAGAATTACCTTGAGCAGATGGTGTAAAAACAACATTTTTGCATGGAGCTCTAGATGCAACAACCAAAAGGGTTTGCAGCTCCAGGCAAGGAACACATGGTGTGTAAGCTCAATAAGAGCTTGTATGGATTGAAACAAGCATCGAGACAATGGTACAAGAAGTTTGACTCCTTCATATGCAAGAGTGGTTTCCACAATAGTGAAAAGAACCAGTTACCTCAAGAAATACACTAATTCTTATGTATTTCTACTATTGTAGGTGGATGATATACTAATGGCTGGATTTAGTAGGAGGGAGATAAACCACTTGAAGGCAAACATGTCTTCCGTATAAATAGATTCTTGGGATGAGGATTTCTTGAAATAGATTTGATGGCACATTAGGTCTATCCCTTTGACAAGTTGTCCAAATTCAAGATGAATGATGTTAAATGCAAGGCTACAAATCGTATTAAATTGTCATAGGGGCAATCTCCCAAGATAGTTGAGGAACGTAAGCACATGACATTAGTGTCGTACGCTTCTATAGTTGGGAGTTTGATGTATGTGCTATGGTCTGCACTAGACCTGATATAACACATGGCGTGAGGGTTATTAGATATAACACATGCAGAGAGGGTTATTAGCAATTACATGACAAACCCAAGAAGAGAACCCAAATACATGGCTTCTTTTAACTCATAATTTATAATGAAAATGATTTTGAGTGCATTATGTTGTTCCTCTGTTCTTCCACTGTACAAATCCTTTAATCAATTTCAACCCCACCAATCACTTCACTGCCAAAACGTAAGAAACAACTTACACAACTACAACAGATTACACCACATCACATCACATCACACCCTTCCTTCCTTCCTTCTCCTAGGATCATATTATCATAGAATCCTCAATGGTTTTGGTCAACAGACAATTTATGTGGATTCATTTTATGCTTTTTGCAACGCGCGAGACGAAACACCGTGTACAAGTCTCACAAATCCCAGGAAGCTAAGCTTCCCATCCGAGTGTCTGATCCAGTCCTGGACAACCACATGAACCGGTACCGATGGACTAAGTCCGAGTTCCTGACACACATAACACATAACTCATATCACAAAACAACCCACTCCAATCACATTAATATACCATCATTATCGAAAGCATACCGACGCAAGTTCCTCGATCATTATGGGGCGATTCCCATCCTTATCGAAAAGATCGTAGGCATGTCGGGCATGTTGTTCCCAGTTCTCCATTCCCTCTAGTTGATATATACTTATGGCAGCTGCACAGAATTCTTCAAAATCTAATTTTCTGTACTGAATGGAACTAACCTGGCAGAGGCAGAGGCAGAGGCATACACACAACAACAACACTTGTTTTCAACCACATATTAGCAGGCAGCAGCATTGAAACAAAAGAAGAGAACACAAGTCTTACCATGTTGCCGTACTCTACAACTCTCGAATCCTTCATGGCATCCGTTGAATTCTTGATTAAGGCCTGCCAAGTTTTAATCTCATTACAATCAACTTACTTTCAACTCTCTTATTCTTGTGTATGATACCAGAAAAAAGAAGCAACCGTCTTGAAGTTTTGCATGGAAATGAACCCGTTCTTGTTCGGTCCTAACACCGTAAATTGCTTCTCAAGATAACCCAGTTGAACAGAGTTTAATGTCTTTGCAACCGCCTGCGCAAAAATTAATGTCCCAAACTAGTTAGTTAACAACCTAAGCCCACCGCTAGTAGATATTGTCCTCTTTGGGGAGAGGTTTTTATTAGGATTGCACAACAACGCACACACTCGATCAAGATGAACACAAAGAACAGGAGAGAGAAAATTCAAGGATGAATATTGGCTAAAGGTTTTATTGGTCACTTTAGGTACGTACCATGTATGTCTACCAAATCTTTACGAAGTATCTACCATATATATCTCTGCACGATGTTTACGAAATGTATACCTATATATCTACAAGATCTTTTACTATCAATAGACATCAGGGTCTATATCCCAACAGTTTCCACACCATTATAAAGAATGATTCATTCTCCTCTCTAACGGATGTGGGATCTCACACGATCACACACTCATCATAAATCATACAGCTACGTGAATGAGATTGAAGGGAGTACAATAATACACTTACGCCCAATGCCGATTTACGCAGCGAAGATGAGCAAATATAAGCTCTGACAAGCTTGTAAGTGATTGTATCCAATGGGATCTTGATATCTTGATGATCAGCTAACCAGGGATGGCCTACATGCAAGAATTGTTGTTTGAGCTTCACAAAACAAAACAATTAAAGAAAGATTCTCATAAACATACACAGGGCTTGAGCAGCAGTCAATCTCTTGCGGTAGTCTTTGTTCAACAATCTCTTCACAAAATCAATTGCATCAGAGGATAAACTAGGCCATGGGGATTCCTCAAAGTTCGGATCCGCCTTTAGAACGGCTCGAAAAATGCCAGATTCCGTTCGGGCCCAGAATGGTCGACTTCCACACAAGAGAATATAAGCAATTACACCAATACTCCACATGTCTGCCTCCGTTCCATATGATCTATGTAAAACCTCAGGAGCAACATAATAAGCACTTCCTACAATGTCATTCAATCTCTCATCTGCACAAACAATAAAAATAAAAACTCAGAAATCCACTGTGTGCCTTCAGATAGGTGATTTTGAATAGAAACAATCATTCAGAATCCAGACCCGGTTTCACGTAATCAGAGAGCCCGAAATCGATAGCTTTAAGAGTGGATCTCTCCTCCTTGGATGTAAAAAGAAAATTCTGAAGCAAAAGCAATAATTATCCAACTTTAGAGATACCCTCCAAGAAATGAATGGGACACAAGCGGTATCACAGTTTTTGGCTGTGGTATCATTATGGCACAAGTGGTATCAGAACATTGAAGGTGGTAGCGTTTCGGCGCACAACAAAATAAGCAAAATTGGTAGTTTGTATACCTCAGGCTTGAGGTCACGGTGAACCACACCTTGAAGGTGACAGTAGGCGACCACACTCAAAATCTGAACCATAATAATTTTTGCATCTTCCTCAGAATACTTGCCACCCCTAAAGAATTGCACAAGAATAGCAACAACTAATAAATGTGTACTAAAGATCCTGAAAATTCAATCTAGAAGTATATAAGGATAGATACCTCGAAAGTATCCGATCCAGAAGTTCGCCTCCTTCGCATAACCTGAAGCACAAACATAATGAAATGAAATGGGAAATGGTTGTGTGAAGCATCACCAAGTCGTAGCTTAGATGGATATAAACTTACTCCATCACAATGTACACATTATCCTGATCTTCAAATGCATCGTAGAATTGCACCAAGTTTTTGTGTCCGGTGAGGGCTCGCAGTATTTTCACTTCCCTTCTCACATCCTCAATAGCTATTGCTGTAGTCATCTGCACATTATTTTCATCATTGTGCATAAACACACAGTCTACTATCCACAACCATAGATTAAACCAAAAATGTAAAGAAAATCATGAGGTGTTCATAAATCTAATAATGAACAGAGATTATGAAGTAAGTTAGTGAAGCAACCTTGGATTTGGGAATGATTTTGACAGCAACTGGGTGGCCTTTGAGGGGGCCTTTTTTGGCGGTGGCAGAGGAAGTGTAGCCGAAATGGCCGCGGCCGAGTTCGTGAGCAAGGTCATAGTGGGCGGCAAAGTGTTTGGAGTAGCCGAAGTTCTTATCCAACCCCACATCGCACTCGGTTCCTTCAGGGATAGAAGCCTCATTGGGCTTGACGGAGGCATGGCGGCGAGCGAGGAGAGCCCGAATGTGCTTGGCCGGAGAGGGCGGCGGAAAGGGGCGCTTGAAAAGACGGAGAGGGGTGGAGTTAGCCGGAGAGGAGTTGTTGAAGAGATTGGACAGAGGGCTGGGGCTGTAAAAGGGGAAATTAGTAGGGGTTTCCGATTGGATCACTGAATCATGATTTTGAGAAATGGGTTTTGGGTTTTCTTGAATGGCCTTTCCATGACACAGTCCCATGGAATCCGAAATCCACTTGAACACAAACACACAAACACACAAACACACACACACACACGCTAAAACCACTCACAGATTCATACCATTTCCAACACTCACAAAACTTGGCTGAATTCGTATTGATCGACAAAATGAGAGAAAGAAACAGAGAATTGTAGAAGAAGAAGAAGAAGAAATTAAAAACAAAAGTAAGGGAAAGATGCTTAGCAGAGGCACCAAGAAAAAGCAAAAGAAAAGCAGAGAGAGAGAGAGAGAGATACAGAGCTTTTCTCCCCCACAATGCCCAATGTGCTTACTTCTTAATTTGATTTGCTTTTTAGTCTTCACAATAATGGAAGGAAGTGGATCCTTCCACCCTCTCTTTATTCCTCACCAATAACTAACATAAAACCTTCTTCTTCTTCTTCTTCTTCTTCTTTTTAAATCAAAACATTATTCATTTCAGCTGAGCTTTCATATGATACATCAACAATCAATGATCCAAACATGTTATTTTACCAAACATGTTCCTCTCGACGCCAAGAATACACCTCATAGAATCCACATGCAAAGAAAAATAACATGATACATAAGGAAAACAAGGGAGAAGAAGAAAAGATTGTCACGATGCCAACAATCACCCCATCAAGACTCATTGCGTCGTATAGTGTAGATAACGTCATGGAAGAGAGAACTAACATGTCAGGGAACACCATGATGCACACAAGTGATTACTACTGAACAATGTCGTAGTTTGTCGGCCAAGAGGATGAATTAATAGCCAGCTCTAGTCTCTATGTCGTTTTAAAGATGTTTTCAAACACATAAGTACCATGACAAGTGCATAGGGTAGTCACACTCTTCTTCTTTTTTTTTTTNTAAACGTTTAATTATTTCATTTAGTTCATTATTATGTCGTGAACACGTAAGTCCATGACTGTATTTTAAAATGAAGTTTATGTCTTATGAATATTTAAATGATGTATTTCCGCATTCAATGTTCATGATATGTACACAGTATCGACCATAAACATAATAAACATCTAATATTCACTAAAACATAATGCCCCACAAATATATTCTACTCTTAAGCTCATGATTGGCCTAATCCAACCCAAAAGAGGCCAAACCTTATCACTAAAATTATTGCATACAATCATTGAACTTGATACGAGAGATTATGTTGACGAGTCTACAAAATTGACCCATAACGAGACCAAAGACTTTGAGAAAGAGATCATCGAAGCACGAGCACGTAACTAACTTATAATGAAAAATTAGTCACAGTGAATCGTTAACTTTAAAGAAAACTTTGATTTGCCAGCGTTTTCTTTATTGTTGCTAGATTTATAAAATTCAAATAATGTTGGCAGCTCGTCTTGGGTGGGTCTCTAATTAGTAATTATAATGATTACCATGAATCAATTAATGATTAGTATAATAATTAATAATTAATCAATAGATTTATTAATTAATTTCAATCAATTATCATCGCATCATACTTTTTCTCAAAGGATTTGTATATGCATACATAAATTCACTAGACAGCCTCGTATACATACCCCTTACCCCTAGACCTGATGGGCTAACATATGATGATACTGTCAGTCGGAACCCAACGAAAAATAAAAGGTACGCGTCTATATCTACCATATTGGAGAAGTAATACATGTTCGTGTGACATACAACATTACATGAGGTGGTACATTTAACACTATGATTCAGTGTAATGACACACGAAGGATTTTCATACATGAATCTTTTATAAGACGTATATATTTAAATATTTTATGGGGTTTTGGGATTTGATTAGAAAGAAGAATAATGTTTAGTTTTTTTTTAAAAAAAAGAATATATTGAATAAATTGGAAGGTGTTATAGGGCAGTGTGAGTGTAATAGAATAATATAATATTATTAAATTAATTATTTGGTCAAACATGTTCCGCCAATCACGAGGCCTACTTAATCCAACTCAGTTACTAATCATGATTAAATAATAATGTTTTAATTATAATATTAGTGAGAAAAAACGCGGAAAAAGGGGAGGGAAAGAGGGAGGTGAAGTTTATAGGGCAAATAATAATTTAATAATAATAATAATTTATTAATAATATATGATGGTGTAAGGTTAGGTGACCCACCAATTTGGGAATTTGTATCCCCCAAAAACAAGGGTATGGAATGGAATATACCAAGAAATCCCTCACTTCTCTCTCTTGGAACACCCGACATATTTTGATCTGACACATGTTTGACATGTTGAGATATATATGATATGATTGACATGTAATATGATGTTTCAGCATGATGCACAATCTCGATATATACATAAAAAGGATATGCTATAAAGGGAAGCAGAAGGGGTTGTGTTACGTGATAATGAAAGAAAAAATGTTGGGACCTCATGCATTATTGTGTGTTCATGCATCACGGAATACCCCTCTTTTTATGATGGCATGAACGCATAAGTTACGAGGTAGAAAAACGATCATTATGTTCATCATAATGTTGCAACGGTCACTATACCTATTGGGTGTCCGACAATAGCTCTAGAGAATGCTAGTCCGACCAAGAAAGGCGCCGAGGAGGTGTGTGAACCGACTGGTGGGTCCATACTCGCACGTGTACACCGTGTGTAGAATAGTAAATATACATCCAATTACCCACTTAGGATAGTCACCTAAGGGAATATAGACTGATATGATAGGTCTCACTCATGATTGTATGTGCTTGCATCTAACCTCAATAACAGGGTCACTTATTATATGTTACTCTAATTTTTCAGGTAAAGACAAAGCTCTCATGTACGGCTGACAGTGACATTGCAACTTAGGAGACCATAACACATGCATAAGGTAATTTGCATTTAAATTTCGTAGACTACAGGTTAGTATATGTTAGCATGCATTTAAATTCGTTGAATATAGATCCGTGTAGGACATTCTGTTTTATTTTATTTCAATTTGTTAAACTGTTTAAAGACCTTTGAGTAAACATGTAAGTTCATGGCGATATTTTTATGATAAAGTTTTGAATGACTTATTTTCGCATAAAATGACTATGATATGTACACAGTAGCGACTTTAGGTTAAGTAGAAATCTATGGTTGATACAAATTGACTTGTTTGTAATAATTGTATCAATAGACATAACTTGTCCTATCGTGCATAAGAGTGCAACTTTAAGCCTTAGCACAACCCAACATCTTCCAGCGGTCTAGATGCATTTCGAGTGACTTGTGCCCGATCCATGACCTGCGTGCTGATCCGCTTCACAACCCAAGCCAACTCCCAAACAAATGTGGCTCAATCCATTCGCCTTTCTCGTTAGACCGCGTCCCTACAATTGGCATGCACTCAATTCGACTGGCTCAACCAACTTGTTCGGCTTGAGATGGAGATTTTGACCCCACTTAACCATTTTAGACGATTTTGGAACTACTTTTGACATATTAGAGAGCGTTGAAGGTTAGTATAGCCACTAATTGGCCAATTTAAAATAGTTGTAGACACGTTTGGATTAGTTACCCCTATTAAGTGAATTAATTTTTCCAATGGGTCAATATAATGTCATAGTGTCACAATACAATTTTCAAGGTTTCGAATCTTTGACCATATTAAAAAAGAAAATGACAAAAGACAAAAATAAATAAAATAAAAGTAAAATAAATTAAAATATAAAAATACCCTAATATTGAAATAAAATTATATAAAAAAAAAACACATTTAAAAACCAATGAAAATTAATAAGTTGGAATTTATTACAAATGGAAAAAAAGTTTAGGGATACAATTACAAACAAAATGTAAAAGACTCACAATATAAAGACGAACTAGCGCTCCAAAACGACCCCTTCTATAATCTTATTGCCCTCGAACGCTCCCCCACCTCGATTTGTAGCCTGTGAACACTCACCTGAAACAAAAAAAATAAAATAAAAGAGAGAAGTAGATATAAAAATACTCAGTAAGCAACCTATTTGTAGGCCCTGATCGCATCTTTAATCTAGTAAGTATCCACTAGATTTACTCTAAGCTCTAGTAAGTTTGGGCCTGTCTCTACTACTATCTAAGCAACTTAGAAGGCCTTGAAGTTTTGAGAAGATCTTTGATTTGAATCTTACCCTTTAGGGTCGGTACAAGATTTTCAATCTCTCCATTTTTTGACCTAGGTAGCTTGTATAGTTTATGTAACGACTCAAAATTTTCTACTTAACCTAAGGTCGTTACGGTATATATATCATGAACATTTAACGCAAAAATACTTCCTTTAAAACTTTATAATTAAATGTGACATTAGTCTTACCCGTCTCAAAGCCATTAAATAAACTAATACAATTTGAAATAAGAAGAAAAATAAGATAAAATAAAATGGTCTATACTAACCTATATGCTACTAAATATAAATAGAAATAGAAATGCAACTAATCTATACTAACCTATAGTCTACTAAATTTAAATTACGAAACTATCTTAAGCATGTGCAACCATCTTATAGTTGCGATGCCACCGTCAATCATACAGAAGAGCCTTGCCTTTACCTGAAAAATAGAATAACACATGACTTGAATATTTTAATAAATACTCAGTAAACGACCCCTGTATTGGGGTTAAATGAAAACACATAGAATTTCATGAATGAGACATATCATAATAGTCTATTTTCCTACGATGACTATCCTAACGGGCAACTTGGATGTGTACTTCATTTTCCTACACATGGTCCACACGTGCGAGTATGAACCCAGTTGTTGATGTCGGACACCCGTTAGAAATAGCGACCGTCACAACACCATTATGATATACATAATGATCATTCTCCTGTCTCGTAGCGTATGCTCTGTACTATTGTGAAGGAGTAGGGGTATCCCCGATGCATGAGCACACAATAATTCATGAGATCCCAACGTTTTTCCATTTTCATTATCATTTTATTACAACACCGCTAGCGTCTTCTTCATATCATCACATTTTTTCATATCATTTCTCATACCGTTTATCATATTAGTTATAATATCTTTCATGCATATGCCGGGGTTGTATTTCATGCTAGCTCGTTGTATTTCATGTTAATCATATCATATCATTCATGGCACACATGTATCGTATCATAACGTTCTCATGCTTTCAGACACAATAATTTCATCATGCACGTATCATATCATATCATAATCATAATAGTAACATAATAAATTTCGAGCATGTCTCGTACATATCAATTCATTAAATACAAATAACATTCACATATCATAACATATACATATTATTTCATAATAGTTTGCATATACGAGCATATGACACATGTGAAAACATGGGTCATCATACAACACACAATTGTAACCAAACGATGGTAGGGCCACTAACTTAGTTGGCCTTAACCGGTGTTCTCCCTAATTCGAGTATGTTCGCTTTCCTTCCTCAAAATTGCTCCAAATTACCACCCGTTGTCGTTTCCTATTAGAATATCCATTCTATTTCGTTAGTAATCTAAGAATTCTTAACTCAATTCAAATTCAGCTTTGGAATGGTCGGAACAATGGGAATTGACTAAATTTCCCTTTACTGAGCCGAAGGAGCAAATTCTAAGCTGTAGTGACGAGCCAGAATTCTCGAATGTTTTCCTGCGATCGAGTAAAAAAAAAATTGATTGATGGTTGTTGCACCTTACATAGTGAATAATTGGTATCTTGATTTGAGATGCTACATTTAATCATCTAGTAGAATAGTATGGTGTTTAGTTCGCAAACTCTCTCATTGGACCATAAAGTCACCCTATTTTAAGGGAGCAACCACCCTGCGTTGCATGATACCAAACCCCCCTCTCAATATCTGTTTTAATGCATAGTGGCCCGTTGAGGAGTCTACTAGCCTTTTCTTCTAGGTAAGGGCATTTGGTCACCTTGATACATTATACTATCCGACCTAGGCCTTGCTCGATGTTACCTTTATGGCTACTACATGGCAAGGCGTTGCTGTGCTAAGAGTATACCAGAGGAGATAAGAGACAGAGACACTAGTGACACCGTCATACGACAAAATTTCTGGTGAATTACGTTAGACATTTCTTGTCGTAGAGATTTGCTATGTTCTTACGAGTGTCTAGAGTAAATTACCTTAGGCATGAATTAAGAACCTCCCAATACCTCCCACAGTACATGTTCATGACTCAGACTACGCTGCTTGGAACGTATGAAGCCTTGAACTACGTATTCATGCGTCTTTGAACGTATGAAGACTTGTACATAGGTATTCCGGCTATATCACAAGGAAAGCCCTGGCTGCATGATTAGATTATATCGCTTGGAACATAAGAAGCCTTGGATGTAGGTTTTCAGACTATGCTGCTTGGACCGCATGAAGCCTTGGGCATATGTTTTCAGACTATATCGCAGAGCAAGCCTTAGATGCAAGTTAACACTACGTCGCTTGGAACGCATGAAGTCTTGGACATAGGTTTAGACTGTGTCGCTTGAAAAGTATGAAGCCTTGGACACATGTTGTTAGGTTCATGGCTAGTATCGCAAATCCTAGGGGGAGTATCTTGGAGAACGAACAAAGAACAGAACAAGAACCTAGAAAAGTAACCAAGAATGAGACAACGATCAAGGACTAGAACATGGATCAAGATCAAAGTCCTAAGAACAGGAACCTATATCCTTAGTACTAAGACCCTTAGACCAGAACTAAGGCTTCAGAATCCAAGGACCAAAATCTTGAGGATAGATCATGATAAGAACCACAAGTCAAGAATAGAACTAAAGGGCTTAAGTACTTACAACAAGAACCAGAACAAGAAAAGAAAGAGTGTGGTACCCTAAGGACACGATTAAGAGCCTACAAGTAGGTTAGTTACTGGGTCTTTGTACTCATTCTATGTTTTCAGGTAAACAAGGAGCTGGTCGAGGTTAGGAGTAGGCTCTGGAGCAGGTGCCATAGACAAGCCTTACCCATCGTCCTCCACCCCCTTTGTTTTAATGTTTTGTGTTTGTTCCTTATTTTTTATTTTAAATGGTAAGTTGTGTTTTATATATAATAATATATTAACTTTATTTTGATATAATATAAATATAATGTATATCATGTTTCAAATTCTCTTTATTTTATTTCGTAAAACATTTACCCGTCTTTTTTAGAGTCATGAGGTCCCGGTCCTTACAGGATATTTTCGATGGATTATCCAGAAAATTTAATCTCCCAATCACAACGATTCTGGAGATTTCAACGTTGGTTTAAGCTTCCCCTACAACGTATGAAGTTGAGGCAATAGTATGTAACAAGAATCGAGTTGAAGCGAGCTTCCAATTACAAGTAATAAGCATTTAGATTTTGGTCTCTACTCTCGGATTTCTTCTAAATTCAAGAGAAATTCTCTACCATTTCCCTTCAAACTTGTTCCTACAGCTTCTAAACTAGATTACCCACAAGTTTTATGAAGGAATAAAATGCTGAAAGTGCCTAGAAATCATTTCTCCAATCTAATTTGCCATCGAAGAACTTAGAAATATGCTTGCAAATCCAATCTGAGCTTACATGCAAATGCTTCGAGCAAGGCAAATCTCAATCCGTTTATGCATCTCCAAGGAGTGTTTCTATAAAAGACGATGAAGAGAAATTACCTCAAGAAAGTGCCCCATTGAAGAAAATAAGTTTCAGGCTTAAATAGGGGGAAAGGGTCGAATTCTTGTCTACAATCCATTTTCCTTCAAATTGAACATTCTTTTTGATCATTTTCCTTCGACAGTTGAAATTAAAGATCCAGTAGATTTTGTGAGGATATCCTGACTGCGATCTGATTTTTTGATCAATGACATTTTCATAATTATCTCGAAGTTCAAAGACATTTCGATAATTTTCCATTTTTTTTAATATTATTATTATTATTTTTTAGAAAAAACCAAACTTTTAATAAAAAAATTTCTAACATTTTTTTTTGGTCATTTTTTCGGCTTAAGCACCTTGAAATTCCTTCTCCACCAAGGAAGTAAAGTTGGAAAGTTCCTTGAAAATTTGGAAAAAACGACCTTTTCGTCTTTTATGCTTACTTTTTCCTTTTCGATCCTTTCCCAAAGGCCTTAAGTCCTTCAAATTACTATTTAGGGTATTGAAATGAGTTGCGGAAGATATTCTTTTTCTTGTTTGAATGACTTAATTCCTTTTCTTGATCGTTTAGATTACTTTTAACCCCAAATCATATTTACCAAAAGAATATGAGAATGAGATTGTTTATCTAGTTCTTAATTTATAATTTTCACTAAATTATTAATGCATAAAGAGTAGATTCAAGATTAATTCCATTCTTGAAAGTGGTAGGTTAGGTGGAGAGTTATTAAATGATATCTCCAAGCTACAAATGTTTGGTGATTCTGAAGGGTACCAAGAGGTTCAACCGTTTTGAGAGGTTACATCATGGAATTCCTTCTTGGTTTATCTAAGATAGCAAAAGGTCACACTACCACCACCATTCGAGTAGGGGTGGGTGATTGCACCCACAAGCTTACTCAAGTTACTTCAAATAAAATCTCAGTCTTGAAAGAGAATAGGCAGGACTATGTGATGTTAGTATTAACCGTAGCAAGGCCTTAGTTTCATAAACGGTTTAAATTCCAATTTATATCTTGTGAAAATCACTTACAACCACATTTATCAAACAACCTTAGGCATGATATTGTTCGAAGCCTTATACAAAAAATAGTGCAAGTCTCGGAACGCTGGGATGAGGTAGGAAAACGTGAATTATGGGGACTAAAGTTGGTCTAAGCCTGTACAAAAGATCAGGATGATTATTCGTACGACCTATGGTAGAAAAAAAGTAATGATGGTGTGCAACACAGAAACTTGGAGGTTGAAGTAGTCAACAAGTTATTCTTGAAGTAGCATGGATGATGGCATTTTGAGATTCGAATAAAAGGGAAAGTTGAACTCACTCTTCATCCAACTATTCAAAATTCTGAACTGAATCAAATCGGTAGTATATCGATTAGCCTTACGACCAGCCCTATTCATAGTGCATGATGCGTTTGTTTTGTATCTGCATTGCAAGTATTTGATCAACCTGATTCATGTGGTAGATTACGTGTCCTTACAAATAAACGAGTACCTAAGTTACGAGGAAAGACCAATAAAATTTTTTGCCCAGGAAGTGAAGGTCCTAACTAGGAAAGTGGTTTTCACTAAGAAACCATCAATCGGTTGAAACTTATGTGAAAACCAGAGGAAAAAATGAGGAAGAAATACCAAGAATTGTTCCAAGAGCAAGACACTCGAGCTAAATTTACTTTTAGATGTGTATGATGTATTAACCCGAAATTAGAAACTAAATAAATTGGATTGAGAAAGTGAGGAGTTAGGAGCTAGTTACACCAATTGCTCCCTTTCATCTCACTTTGGCAGTTAATATATTTTCTAACAGCTCTAGCTCGACTCCTCAACTGATCTAACTTAGGTTTGATACACTTGAATTCTCTCGTACTAGTTTCAACTCTTTGTGTGATGTGTTTGAAACTTTTAGAGGCATTTAAGGTTAGTATGATTATTTTTTAACTCATTTAAATTATTTAGAGCTAAGTTTAGATTATGCTAGGCAAATTAGAGGAGTCAATTTCTGTAATAGAATTTCATGCTATGATTATGGGGCACTTCAAGTAGAATTAGACTTCAAAGAGCAACTTTAAATTAGCATCACGAGGGTGTAATGACTTCAGCTTATGCCAACCAAGTAAGTGGCTTTACTATTGGCTTGGTTAGATGACTTATTTCTTTTATAAACGTCATGTTTCATGATTGTATGACGTGTACTATGTTTATTTATACTATGATATCTATGTTATGTCATGTTACAAGATATGCTATTTTATCTGCTAATTGTCATATGATTATGCTATAATGCGTGAACCCCGTGTGTCATATCATGTAAACTACGTTATGATCCATTTATGGCTATGAGATATTAGAAAGCAATGTATGCAATTAAGAAAAATATGACAAGTAGTATGTATGTCTTATAGAAATGCTATGTCAGGAAAAGAATGGAGTTATGTCTTGCATTATAAGCTTATATCATGATTTAAAGCTATGGGGACCTTATACACTTTTGTATGTTATGTGAATCGGGATACTTCTCCGTTATAATTAGTATGAATGCTTACGTTATGATGTTATGTTACGATATCCTGTCCGTTATGTCATTATGCAAGCTTCTTTCCTTCCATTGCTTTTGGCGGCGTGAGTGTGCGGTAGCTAAAAGGTAGGCCTAAGGAGTATGTATACGTCCACCTAGTGGGTCCATACATGCATGCACGGTCCATGTGTAAAGATGTACTACACATCTAATTTTTTCCGTGCATAATAGACATGTCTGGCATACAATGACAACTTTGTTTTTAATAAGAAAATAGAGCATTATATTTGTTTGTTTTACTGCACAAATTTTGTTTAAGGCTTGAATTAGAATTCCAAATTTCTACAAGTTCATTCTCTAGATTAATCTCTCTAATTCATTGACTTTTATTTAAAATTCGACCTCATAATACAACCGTTTTGGCTATGACATTCTCCCTTGAAACTCAAGGTCGTTACTTAAGGCTTATCTCATTAGAAGGTATCCAAACGAGTTAATCGACATCAAGAACACTAAATTTCTTGAAAAATGAATGGTGAGTAGGCACTATTCTTCAACCTCTATCACTCTTTAGAGTGAGTAATAATTCATGAGAATTGGTTCCTTAGCTCCATGGACATTAGATTTATAGAGATCGAAGAATAAAGCGACTCAAGATGGCCTCTCGATTATTACAACATTTGAAATATGAGTAAAGTAACTCAAATAAGATTAAGATGTTCGACTAAGGCCTTAAGAATTAAAGAAAATGAATTAAGCAAGGAGAAGGGTCTTAATCTAGTCATATTAATACCCTAACAAGTAATTATAGGGACATAAGACCTTTGGAAAAGGATCCGAAAGGAAAAAGTAAGTAGGAAGAACAAAAATGTCATTTTCCCAATTTTTAAGGAACTTCCCGAATTTTTAATTTCTTATCGAGAAAGAATTTCAAGATCTTGGACGTCAAATCAACATTCCTAAATGGTGATCTTCAAGAAGAAGTGTATGTTTCACAACCTGAAGGGTTCGTCATCAAAGCCGAGGGCGTGGAACATACGTCTGAACAAGAGCTTAAAGAGTCTAAACTTCATGAAGTGCTCGCAAGAACAAGTAGTGTATACAAGAAACAATGGGGCTGAAACACTCATAGTTGGAGTGTACGTTGATGACTTGATCATCACTGATACAAGTGTAGAAAGCATCAAAAGAGTTCAAGCAGCAAATGATGAAAGACTTTGAGTTGACTGATATCAGGTTACTCATGTACAACCTTGGTATTGAAGTGGACCAAAGGAAAGGTTGTATCATGCTAAAGCAATTGACCTATGCTAAGAAGTTGTTGCAGCAATTTAAGATGACAGAGTGCAACCCGACCAAGTATGCCATGGAAGCAAAGTTACAATTCAGGAAAGATGCTGAAGGAAGCTTGGCAAATTCCACTAAGTATAGACGCGTCATCAAAACTCTAAGGTACTTGACTCGTACTCGTCCGGACCTTTCATATGTTGTTGAAATAGTCGGTAGTTACATGGAAAAGCCTACTATGATGCATAATCAAGCAATTAAGCACATTCTTCACTATTTGATGGGAACCACAAGCTACGGGTTGAAGTATGAAAGAGGTGAGGTTCTGAAGAACTAGTCGATTTTACCGATAGTGATTTAGCTAGAGACATTGAAGATAGAAAAAGCATCGTAGGAATGAAAGTTTTATCTCAAAGGAAATTTGATCTCTTAGCAATCTCAGAAGCAGCAAATTGTGGAACTATCTTCTTGTGAGGTTGAGTTCATTGCAACAGCTATGACATTGTGTCAAGCATGGTGGCTGAGAAAATTGTTGAGCAAAGTGACTAGAAGTGAACTAAAATTGGTAACTCTCTACATCGACAAAAAATATGCAATTGCACTGATGAAGAATCTGGTATTTCACGGACGTAACAAACACATTAAGACTTGCTTCCACTTCATCCGTGAATGTGTCAAGAATAGGAAAATCATTGTGCAGTTCGTATGCACTAGAGAGCAACGTGCAAATATTCGAACCAAGGCCCTAACAAGGGTTAAGTTTGCAAAGATGCTGAAGGTTCTGAGAATGAAAGATCTCAAACAAAATCAAGTTTACGAAGGAGATTGTGAGCTAATAAACTCGATGTGGTAGAACAAGTTACTAACTTATGTACTAACTTTAGGAGAATTTTTAGTAGACTTGGTAGAACAAGTTACTAACTTATAGAGTAACCTTAGGAGAATTGTTATTAGATTTAGTAGAATAATTTACTAACTAATGGATCAATTATGGAAGAATTGGTAATAGTTGCCAAATTGTGGACTAAGTTTTGTGCTTTAAGTAGGAAGATTGTTAGTGATTCTTAACTTGAGGAGAAAGGTTAGTAAGCTAGTTAGTGATTTCTCCCTTATAAATAATAATGAGATAAGCTCATTTCATGAGAATTGAAAAATTAAGTGCTTAAAATTAACGTGTTCCAAAAGCTATCTCCCCTCAAATTTTTCCTTTTCTTTTTTACTTGTTTTGACCTATTTCGATCATGGGTCAAATCCGACACACACAATGCGACCTCTTGCCCTCCAGCGAGCTAATGTTGTTGGCTTGTAGTGGCTTAGTCAACACCCTTTTGGCTCACTTGACTCAGTTCCTATTTGTTTAACCATTTTGGGGCATTCTATGAGCATTTTTGGCCTAATTAGGTCAAAAAGAGAAAGTGTAACCCTTTAAAATCATTTATGAGTATTTAAGGGTGGCTTAAAATAAATAAGTGATATTAGCCCGTTGATGAATTGTAAGTGCGGTATTTTGAATGCATGGGATGATATAACAGAAAATGAATCACATTGAGATTGAGATTGAGCTCAAGGACGATCCATCTATAAAGCTTAGGAATATTAAGCAAGTACTCTTAGTGAGCTTACTGTTATTTGATACCTGTGTTTTCTTTTATATTTGATTGTTACGTTGACATGACAATACAAGATACTATATTATATATGATAAGTATGAATGAAATATTATGGATATGTACGTACACGGTAAGAAATTTAAGTCATGATAGTTATGGAAGTATAATATATCTCATCAAATTGAACCATGATTTTTAATATGGAACTTCATGCATGTGGTATGTCAGGTGATCGTCATGGATTACTTCTCTAGTATGATATGTGCACATACATACACCAAAATATTATTCATGTTTTTTTTTTTCTTTTCGTAGATTTTTGGCCGCGTGCGATTATGCTAACCCATTAATAGATCAAGAGGGTATATTAACGAACCCACCTAGTCGGCCCATATGCATAGTTGGACCATGTGTTGAGAAAGGTTAGAACTTATATCGTAAATTCTGGTAATTGATTATTTAAATTTTAAAATAATTTTGATTATTTTATTTGTAACTTTATATTATTAATTAGGTGAAAAATTGAAGATTATTATTGTGATCTTGTGCAGTATGTGGTTGACATATAAGAGGATCGTGTTTAAGTAATAACATAAATAGTATATAGTATTTAGATAAGGTTTTATGCTTTATTCTCGTAATACTATAAATATGGTCTACTTTATAATTATTATAAATGATTTGACTCAAATTGTTTAATAGAAACAGGTGAGTGAAAGTATACCTAAAATGAGTTTCTATATCATGACCTAAATTTCAAGCCAATATCTAATTCGAGACTAAAAAAATGAAAACAAAAAATAAATGAAAATAAAAGTGAAAAAAAATGGTAAAATTAAAATAATTTAAAAAGATAGACAACACAAAAATTAAATATAAAATAAAATTCAATTATAATACAATGATATTCAACTTTATTACATGTGGAAAAAATGGGTTTAAGAGACAATTATAAAACAAAATGCAAAAGATTCAAACACGAAGACGTATTAACGCTTCGGAACAATCCCCTCTATTATCGCACAGCTTTTAAATGCTCTTCCACCTCGACCGGTAGCCTGTGAACATCTAAAAAAATGGGGAAAAGGGTGAGTATATAAATATACTCAATAAGTAACCTAATTGTAACCTCTCATTACATCATTGATTTTGCTCTAGGCTTTAGGTGTATTGCTCTTGCTTTGCATAGTCTTGGGTAGCTATCTTAGCCTACGTAGTGGTAACCAATGTTTGATGTTGAGGTGCCACCTAAATAAACTCTCTCTAACAGGAGGAGACATCACGGTGAGTGTTAGCTTGCTTGTCATCCATAGGAGGTAGCTGGCGAACATATCCCACAAACCATGTAGTCACCTAAGGTTGGGGACGTGACCTCCTGTACGTGCCAGCTCCAATGCATGATCAACGGTCACCCATAGGACGGATCCACCGTGCAGGGTAATCCAAGTGAACTATCAAATCATACTATCCTAATTAGCCTCACTCCTACCTCAATAATTTTGTACTTGATTGGAAAGAGAAGTGGAAGCTCCGCATATATAGTACTGACACTATCAGCTTAGGAGACTACCTTTGTTTTACAGTTGTCATGATTTCTTCTAGATCTCTAGGGTGGTTTGACGGTCTTGACAGGGACTAAGAAGAAAAACTAAGAACAAGGACAAGAAGAGGATAAAAGCAAAGCACACTTAACTATAGGATTCTTATGATTGAGCCACTGAAAAGGAAGGTGCACCTTGTCCAAGATTTTCGGAATCTAGATCCCAATATAGAATTGTTTCTAGAAACGCATGCTTAACTATGGAGTTCCAATGATTGATCCAACGAAATGGAAGGTGAATTTTGTTGGTATAGGTAGTAATTTTCAATTTTCTAAGCCTTTCTTAGTCATTGTATCCTCAAAATTTTCTCATTTAGATGTGGTCTCGGTTCATTTATGTACCCCATATGCGGTGTCATGTGATACCCTAACATGCCTTCAGGACATGATAAAAGCCTACAAGTAAGCTACTTACTTGATTCTTTGTACTCACTCCATATTTTTTTTGGTAACTAAGGGAGTTGATTGAGGACGGGAGTGAACCCTAGAGCAGATGTCATAGATAAGCCACACTCTAGCTTCCAACTTCTTTTTGTTTTAAATGTTTTATGTCCATTGACGGTCTTTTTACATCATCGAGTCAACTCCAACCACGACTCGTGCTTTAAGCAAGCTCGAAAGTTAAGTTGTGACAAAATTATTGTTTAATATACGAGATAAAAATATATTTATTGTATTTGATCATTAAATATTAAAATAATTAATGTATATCAAATACATTAAATAAAATATATATATTTAAAATTGGCATCATATTCAAATTGCTTTAATATATATTGATATATTTTATGATACTTAAATATGATTTAAATAAAATGTATAATTTAATCTATTATATATTAAAATATATTATAATATATTATTTCAAATTTGAAAAATATTCTCCTAAAGTTTATACTTAAATGTGTTGATGCATAGTCTTCCCTATGGAAAGAAAATTCTCTCTTCTCCCTCGTTAATCCCGCTCCGCCTTTATTTTGTATTCGAGTCACAGTTAGGAATCAACCACGTAGAACAACGAGCTGGAGTGTCGAGATTCATATCTATTTAAGGTATGTTGCTTAACTATTGATTTTTTTATTTAATTTAAAGCAAATCAAAGACGATCCAAGCTTCCAATATGGGTTTAATATATTTATTCCTTACAACGCTTAGATACACTATTGTGTTTTTAGGGCAAGTTTAGACTTTTCATATGCATTGTTTGATGTGAGCCGATTGTTTTGGCCAAATTTGCAAAAGTTAAAAAGTGCTGTCTCTTATTAATTTTAGTACAAAAAATGTGTGGTTAATATATATGTAACTGGTCACAAAAAAATATTTTAGGAGGTGCCAGAGATCTCGGGCGACGACCCACGATCCCTAAAAGAAGCCCCACACAGCAACCACTCCTTAGAACTCACCTGCAAGAAAAGAGTGTTAGATGAACATGACTTTCCACAATGGTATGATATTATCCACTTTGAGCATAAGTTCTCGTGGCTTTGCTTTCGGCTTCTCAAAAAGCCTCAAGCAAATGGAGAGAGTATTCCTCGATTATAAACCCATGATGATTCCCTAAATTAGCAACGGTGGGACTTTGAGAGCATGAAATATCGAAAGAAAATGACAGAAGACGAATAGTTCACCTCGTTAGACATAAATGCCGGTGAGACCAGAAACCTCTAATCCAACATGAACGACGAACGAGGCACGCAAAGGATTAACACAGCCATCATCCATAAGAATAGAACGGTAAGATTTAACAAGTTTTGCATGGTTTTCGAATATATTTACGTCATTTGCAAGTGCATAAGGGTATCAAGACGTCGTGAGTGTGAAGAGGAGATGAACAGAGATTTGAAGTGACTGAGATATGAAGGGAAAAATGACGTCGGCGAATTAGGGTAGGAGAGAGAAAACAACGGTCGAAATTAGCGTAAAGCTGGCAAAAAAGGAAGGCGCCATCGGGTCTAATCCAAACTCAGATATCCACCTGCAATCCGACCTACAATGACCATCAGCATAAATTCAAAGGAGTCCAAACCCCTCAGCCCAACCACGCCGACAGTAATCGGCCAATAAGACTCGGCTCAAATACCCGCAGATGCGGGCCACAACGCTCGATCCACACTCGATACACGTGATTCGTGACATCGTAAACTCGACTCGAAACTCATGCCTCTACCCGAATTGTGGCCCGTGTGCATGTCAGCTGCCCCTACCAACATGTCTCTTGTCTTCCGTCGTTGGTTTCACTCGGCTCGACTCGACTTCACATGGCTCCTCGGCTAAACAATGGCCTATTTGGCTCAGGACTCGAAATTTAGGTTTTGGACCGTTCTGAAGCTGATTTAACCTTAATTAAGGTAATTAAGATCGGTAACCATCGCTTTCTTTAGTTTCAAATTAAATTTAGTTGAAAATTCGACGTTTACTAAGGTTATTGAGCAAACATTCAAATAGGTGAAACCTCGACATAAGTGGAAAAGAACTTGAAGGACGAAGGCAAGCTTAGTTAGAAAGAGAACGTTGACTAAGGCTATCAAAGTAAATGGTCTTATTATTAGCATGGTTAAAAATTTGTGTTTTGTATGATGACACATGCTCTGTTGCTCCGGACGTGTCATCATACAAAACACAAATTTTTAACCATGCTAATAATAAGACCATTTATGACACATGCTCTGTTGCTCCGAACGTGTCATATGTTTGATATGTGTGAGATGTTTATGAAACAATACGTATATGATATGATATGTTTGACGATATGATATATATTATAATATGATTTATGATATGATACATGTTATGATATGATACGTGTATGACATGATATGATATATTGAAGGATATGTTATGTGCATGATATGATATAATACGATGTATGACATGAATGATGCACGGTAAAAATGTTTTGACATGATACACAACACGAGAATGTTTGCGTAATCCACCACACCTAAATGGTGTGAAAGTTGTCTTATTTATAATCAAATAAATTACAAGAATATGGGAAGAGTAATAAATGAAAATAACAATAAATGAAAACATACCTATGATAGGGAGACAAATATTTAGATATTTGCCTTATAATAAAAGATCAAATATGATATATATGGTAAACTATAATTTTGTACTAAATATTCTTAACAAACCCCGAAATATATTTTAAAGGTTAAATCGTAAAATGATATGATAGGAAGGAAAAATGATGGGAGTTGTCTTATTTAATTAAAATGTGACAATGTTGAGAGTTCATGCATTATTGTATGTCACATGTATCAAGATGTTTTTTTTCCTATTGTTGAGTAGAGACACGTTCTTCATGAAAAAGGAAAATGACCATCATATTTAACATGATTCTACAACGGTCACTGCCCTATCCGAGAACAACACCAAAAAGAATGCTATTTTTTTTTTCATTGGAAAATGATCATCATATTTTGGGGAATTTGGAAGTGTTTTCAAAACTTTTTTTAAGGATTATTATCATAATGTATTTGATTTTTGAGCCATTTATGATTAATTATTGGATTTGATGACCATACGAATTATCTACAACTAAATTTATATCAACATTAGATTTCTATTAACATAAAGTCGACTTTATGTGGAATTGAACATTTAAAATTTTTATCATAAAACACAATCATAGACTTAAATGTTCAAAAGCATCTTTAAAACAACCTAAAGAAATACCAAATAAAATCAATAAAACACCCTACACTAACCAAGTCTAAGAAAATGAAATATCACTATCCTATGCACGTGACATGGTCTCTACTTGAGATGTCGTCATCAGCCGTATATAGGTGTCTTGACTTTACTTGAAATAGAAGTAAAACACGACTTGCGTAGTTTAAGAAATACTTAGCAGTAAATGGCCCCACTATTGGGGTTAGGGAATGTAAACACATGCAACTCATGATTAAGAACCTATCGTTAAAACCATCATAGGGGTGGGCTCTAGTCCAGATAAAATTGGATGTGTAGTACACACGACCCACACATATGAGCGTGGATCAACAAAACCCAAGTGTCATGCGAGGCATGATCATCATCATCATAGTGTATGCGTTCGTACTCATTATCATAAATGGGGGAGTAACCCGATGTTTATGTACACACAAAATGCATGAGGTCCCTATAGTTTTCATCTTTAAATCATCTTTATGGCACAACGCTATATATCGTTCGCATATTACTCTTAATAACATGCATGCATTGGCCTTCATCATCATTAATGTTAACTAGGATTGTGTCTTAGAAATATCATCGTCATAATACATCATGACATTTAATACATGCACATCATCTTAATATGGAATAATGTCGTATTAAATCATTTCATCATCATATATCTTACATCGTCATGTTATCATACATCATCATCACCATATCATCATCATGTAAAATCATTGTATAACATCTTATAACATCATATATCATCACCATATAACATAGTCACATCATCATATATCATAATCTCATCATCATATAATATAGTCATATCCTCATATAATATAAAGTATAAATGACACGTGTAAAGGTCACTGCCCACATGTCGTCATACAGAAAGCAAGTCTTATGATCGAGCCGATAATAAGATCACTTACTTGGTTGGTCTTAGCTGGCATTCTCCCTAAACTCAAGTATGTTTGAATTCCGTCCCTCGAAGTGGTTCCAATTATCGTCGAAAGTTCTTTCCTATTAGAACGTTAATCTCGTTTTTGTAATAACAAAAAAATAATGGAATTAAAAAAAAATGGATTGTCCCACATTGCTTAAAGCTAAGAAGTGGGGTTGGCCTCCACTATAAAAGAGAGGTCTCTCACTTCATTTTAGCATCCCACTTGAATGGTTCGAGCTAGAGTACACTTTTTGCTAGCTCAAGGCCAACATTTTGACTGATTCGACTTGGGTCTGATAGGCTCGGACACTTTCCTTCTAATTTAAATTTTTTGGAAGCGTTTAAGGATAATATGACTTCCTTTTAGCTAGTTTAAATTTTTTGAGCTAGTTTAAATTATTAGGAGTGTTTAAATTATTTTATGCAAAATTAAGCTTAGCTAGCTTAAATTATTAGGAGTAAGTAAGTTTAAATTATTTTATGCACAATTAGATTAGCGAATTCTCATAATATAATTCTAACTTGTGATTGTTGGACTCCTTAGAGATAATTGAATTTTAGAGAGCAATGTTAAGCTAGCATCAAGAGTCATAGTAGCTTCGGCCTAAGCCAACAAAGTAAGTGACCTTACTATCGGCTCAGTCGGAAGACTTATCTTATGTATGACAACACGTGCTCAGTGGCCTTGCACATGTCATTTATGCTCTATGTTATATGACAATGTGATAATGTTATATGATTATGCACATGTCATTTATGCTTTATGTTATATGACAATGTGATAATGTTATATGATTATTTGATAACGTTATATGATGATGTGATATGGAAATCAACCCAAGGGAAAGTATGGAACGGATTACCTTGATGATCAAGATCAAGAGTAAAGAAAACTCGTTTCTAAACTCGTGATTCGAATCACTCCACAAGAGGTTTGATCAATACCACTTGAATGACTCTACATGCAAGTTCTAAACACAAGAATTTGCAAAGAAAGTTTAGCTCTCAACAAAGCTAAAATAGAAATTCTATTCTCAATTCCAAAATCTGATGTCTAATCAAAGAAAAGAAGGCTTTATATAGCCTTTACAAACCTTAACCTATGTGATACATAACTCCAAAATTAAATGGGCTAGTAAATGAGAAATAATAACTCCAAAATTAAATGGGCTAGTAAATGAGAAATAATAACTCCAAAATTAAATGGGCTAGTAAATGAGAAATACCCATAACCTCCATATTAAAATGGCAGTTAATGGTGGAATATAGTAACGTATGTGGGTTACAATATAACCTTTAACTCCTATATTTAAAACTAGCTTAAATATGACAACAAATAGTTAAACTATAATTAAATAATGTAAATAATAAAATGTGCTTATTAGTCATCCTTGGACTATTTGATAAATTGATTTCATTAAATGCAATTTAAAGTGCATTTAATTCATCTCTGTCTTGCAGCTCAACTTTGCATAACATATAAGGGAGGTCTCCAACGTCTTCTAGAATTTCCTTTGATGAGCTCACCATAACTTGAATATAACTGTATAAGGTTTGTTGTAGCTTCTTGGCTCTCGTCCTTGTAATTGGACCTTGAGGTATGGAAATTTCTTGGTTGTGGTTCATATCATGATGTGATTACGTTATATAATGATGTGATGATGTTATATGATTACGTGATGTTATATGATGATGTGATGATGTTATATGATGACTTGATGATATTAGATAATGATGTGATGATGTTATGTAATGATGTGATGATGTTATATGATGATGTGATGACATATGATGACTTGATGACGTTAGATAATGATGTAATGATATTATATGATGATGTTGACATGATGATGATGATGATGATGCGTAATAATAAGATGATGCTAGACGTATAATGATGAAATGACTTAATATGATGATGTTTCATATTAACATGATGTACATGTATTAAATGTCACAATGCGTTATGACGACGAGTTTTCAAGACACAACCTAGTTATGTTAATGATGATGAATGTATGAAATCTAATGCGTGCATGTTACTTAGAGTAATGTGTGAATAGTGTATAGGGTTGTGGCATAAAGATGATTTAAAGATGAAAAATTTTAGGGACCTCGTGCATTTTATGTGTTCATATACATCGGGATACTTTCCTATTTATGATGATAAGTACGGACGTGTACACTATGATGATAATGATGGTCATGTCACGCATGACACTCAGGGGACTGTTGACCTTCGGACGTCGCTACAGACAGCTAAATCTATATGAATCATAAACATTTCTTTGCATGTATAAATCTTGTATAAGAATCTTGTCATTTGTGTCTTAAGGGTCAGTTACGTACTTTTCCTCTTGTTTAATATCGTTCTAATCTCCATTTTTTTTTTTTTTTTTTTTTTTTTTTTTTTTTTTTTTTTTTTTTTGTCTTCGAATGTCTTGAAAACATCTTAAAATTATTATAGGGATATTGGGGTCATTTACTATCTAAAATCTTGGTTTAAATCCTCAACATATTCAAATGGTCTTGTAACTTTGTATGATCCGTTTAAACCTTGACAAAGACTCTTCATCAAATTTCATGTCATTCAGAGGTCACTTTGGTTATAAGTCACTAGTACATAATTATAAGGGCATTTTAGCTATTTTACACATATCCTTGGTTAGCTCCTTATCATAATTTAATGGTCACCAAATTTCATGCATAATCTTATCATGTCATATTGAGTTTCTCCTAAAATTTCATTAGCAAAAAAATTCATTTAATAGGTTTGTAGCTCAAACGCTTCATTGAAATCAATATTCATGTGGACACTAAAGTTGGAAAACCTTCAATACTTAACATAACCTTAATTTCAACTTTGTCGCTTTCTTTTAAGATGACTTGCTTCTTTCTTTTAATAGGGGATCGTCCTCTTCTTCATCATCCTCTTTTGCATCCTCATGTTTAAAAAAATCAACACATAGTTTTTCTCAAGTCTACTACTCGCTATCGTAATTCACATCATATTACTGATGGTGTTAATATAACACATGCGGAAGCAATTTTTTTTCCTCACGAACCGGTTTCGAACCACCACTAGTGTCTTCTCCACTATCCTCCGGCCTTAGAACGAGATTGTGGAATCCGGTGAGTGACTTAACTTGGAAGAGATTTTGTATATATGAAGAGAGTATTTGTGAGAGGTTTTTCTCAAGGTTTTTCACTAAGAAGACCTTTTATGTACCATGATCACTCTATTTATAGAGTCATGTTTGCATGTTCATGCAAATTTAAGATCACCAAATTTTGACACTCAAAATTCCACTCAAATGTTTAATTTTGACACTCAAAATTCGACTCAAATGTTTGGGATTATGTGGCAAGCATGCATGTTTGAGTTAACCAAATTTTGACACTCAAAATTCCACTCAAACTTGTGGGTTTATTTGGCAAGCATGCAAGTTTGGTTAAACCAAATTTTGACACCTCAAAATTCCACTAACATGGATTTTTCGATTAAATGAAGTCAACATTTTGACTTTCTTCATTTTAATTCAACAATTAATTTGAATAATTAATTTCAAATTAAAGTAATATTAAATGATTAATTAAACTATTTAATTAATATTTAATATTAACTCAAAAGCCAATCTCAATCAATTGGGACACATATTTGATTAAAATATTTAAAACTTATTTAAATATCTCAAATTCTCTCTTTTTGTTTAATTTGTAAATAAAACCAATATGTGGTTAAATATATCGTATATATGTAGCGCATATTCCCTAATTTGAATTCGAACACTTCGAACTCACTCGTCACACTATTCTATTGTTTAGTCTGATATGAGCTAGCAAAGGGACCTAATGAACCTATAGATCATGGGCTCCAACGATCCAAGATTAACCGGTTAAACTCATTAACCTTGTTAATCAACAACACTCGTTAACTACTAGGACAGTCCACTATAGCCTAGTAGTTGCACTCCCCTCACTATAGATATATTTCTGTCCATTTGATATAACCATGATCAGTAAGTCGATCCTTCACAGGTTGTTCGTAACTAAAGCTGGGTCAATTAGTCGTTTTACCCCTGAAGTTGCTTCTTGTTCCTTATGTCCCACTGATCCTCTTATGAACAATTGGTTTGTGGTCCAACCAGTAAACCGAATCCCTCTCAGGCCAATGAGTGGGTGAGGCCCCTTGTTCAAGACTTGGAGTCAGTACTTAAGAGAACTATCTCTCTTCTATCCCTAAAAGTGGGTAGGAGCAAATTCCATCTTGCACCCCACGTCCCCAGCTATTCACCCAGTCTTANCAATATGTGGTTAAATATATCGTATATATGTAGCGCATATTCCCTAATTTGAATTCGAACACTTCGAACTCACTCGTCACACTATTCTATTGTTTAGTCTGATATGAGCTAGCAAAGGGACCTAATGAACCTATAGATCATGGGCTCCAACGATCCAAGATTAACCGGTTAAACTCATTAACCTTGTTAATCAACAACACTCGTTAACTACTAGGACAGTCCACTATAGCCTAGTAGTTGCACTCCCCTCACTATAGATATATTTCTGTCCATTTGATATAACCATGATTAGTAAGTCGATCCTTCACAGGTTGTTCGTAACTAGAGCTGGGTCAATTTACCGTTTTACCCCTAAAGTTACTTCTTGTTCCTTATGTCTCACTGATCCTCTAATGAACAATTGGTTTGTGGTCCAACCAGTAAACCGAATCCCTCTCAGGCCAATGAGAGGGTGGGGCCCCTTGTTCAAGACCTGGAGTCAGTGCTTAAGGGAACTACCTCTCTTCTATCCCTAAAAGTGGGTAGGAGTGAATTCCATCTTGCACCCCACGTCCCCAGCCATTCACCCAGTCTTACCCCTGAAATGGGAGGCCTATTGAGTCGGCGAACTAGAGCCACTCTCACCCATGCAAATCTAAGGATAATTCCGAATAAACAGGAGTTCATGGTTAGCTCAGGATTAAAACCGAGTTACCTAGGTTATCGAATGAAAAGAAAATCAGTCTCAACAGTAAACGACATTATAAAGTGAGAGTGGTTTTCTTCATGGTCCGATCTTATGCAATACTCATTGCATAGGACGCCCCCACTCACATGTCTCCACATGTACAATTTAGTGATCACATTGTTTATATCATATACAAAAGTGGGCCGCATCCATAGTGTCCCCAGAATAAGGTACTCAGCCTTATCCTTATACTATAGATCATTTTGACTATATACTTGAACTTGATCCACTCTTATGTCTCTACATATAGTTCAAGTAATCATACTATAGCCAGAGTGTTCTTAGTTTATTGGATTTAGATTAATGATCGTAAAGTTCACTTTATTCAATAACCATCTTTACTGAATAAACAACAATAATAACTTTATTGAAAATAGAATATGTTTTTGTTTACAAACTAGGAGTTTTAGGACATAAAACCCAACAATTACATATCATAATAAACATACAATTTGGCCAGTACGATATTTTCACAAACATATAAATAGGTCAAACATCATGCTTGACAATGATAAAATCAAAGCTATCAAATTCAATCATAAGCTATATTTAACAATTGTAAGTAATCATAGTGGATGCAATCAAAAACATTTTTTTTTCTTATCTTATACATGACATATATGACGGTGACGGAGCATCGACGGTGAAATCATGGAACATGTCAAGCCTATCTCGTAGGCTAGTCTACAAAATTTATAACCTAGAGCTCTGATACCAACGGTAACGACCCCAAATTTTCACTTACCTAGAGTCGCTACCGTCATCATCATCTATACTCCTATGCATAATTGAACATTTAAAACTTCATATTAAAACACTGTCATAGACCTATGTGTTAAAAAATATCTTTATAATGACACAACAAAATACTAAATTAAATAAACAAACGTAAAAATTAAAACATTCTATTCTAACCTAAGTCTAAGAAAATAAATGCAACTACCCTATGCATGTGTCATGGTCTCAGATTGNGAGGCCCCTTGTTCAAGACTTGGAGTCAGTACTTAAGAGAACTATCTCTCTTCTATCCCTAAAAGTGGGTAGGAGCAAATTCCATCTNCAGATTGCAATGTCGTCGTCAGCCGTACAGGGATGCCTTACTTTTACCAAAATAGAAGTAGCACATGACTTAAGTATTTTAAATAAATTCTCAGTAAGTGACCTCACTATTGAGGTTAGGGAATGCAAACACATGCAACTCATGATCTAGGAACCTATCATTAAAAACTATCATACGGGTGGCCTCAAGTTTGAACAAAATTAGATGTGTAGTACTTTCCTATACACAATCCACACGTGTGAGCGTGGGTCTCAAGGCGAAGGTCAATAGACCCTTGAGTATCATGCGAGACATGACCATCATTATCATGATAAGGATAAGTGGTGAACTAAGAATTAGGGGTAAAATGACCATAATGCCCCTAAGGAAGACTACCTACGGATTAAGTCCTAAATGACTTCCAAACATTATGAAATGTTGTATGAGTCCCTATCTCAAGAGGTTGTATAAGGTAATGAAGTTTGAGAGTCATTGGGTAACGTTGGGTAGCGAAACCAAGATATGGGGAAAAATGTACATCACGATCCATATAACTTTACCTCCTAGGATGACTAACGAAGTATCCATAGAATAAAAGATTCTCCACAAGTACCCTTGGTTGCTAATAAGATTCTGTGTGCACAAGATCACGTTGGGCTATTCCTAAGAAGAACTTTTAAAAGCTTGACCCAAGACATTGTGCATATAACCTAGGATCACCAAGACTCCAAGAAAACATCTAGGCTAATGCAAATATCATCTTTAACAAGTTGCTAGGGTCCATGTCTGAAGTAACCATTATCTCCCATCACGAAGTGTACCACAAGGCCCTTATCCCTCTTTAGGTGGGATGCCTTGCTATATGTTCCATAAGCAGGATGTCATGATGGCCTTATTAATTCCCTCACCTAAATGAGACGCTCTGCATCACAATTTGCCAGCAAGATGCCATGATGATGAGGCCACCTATACACTCATGGGGAGAAAACTAAGGGTTACTTTGGAAGAGTTTTTAGGGCTAAAATACATTACATGACATGACAACCTCTAAGGTTTAGTTCCTGAAAACAAAACAAGTGGTCATATCCTAGCTCAAGGTCTAGACATGCTCCAAATTACCAACTATTTTCTATAAGGTATATTCTATATGATATGAGGATAAGTTCAAGATTTCAAGTTGATTGGAGCAAGTTTGGAACCTAACGAAGATGGAACATAAGAAATGTCTAAAGGAAACACCTCAAGATTCAAGACCCTTCTAGAACCCTCTAAGGAATCTATTATGAATCTATTATGAATCTATGACTTTCTAGAATAACTCAGGCTAGTTACTTTGATGGGTTCATATGATTACTATGACAACTTATGCCTCAAAGAACTATGAACCTTAGGAAATTACAAGATTGAGAACAAAGAAGAATACTAAACAAGCTCTACAACTACTAGTGCAACAAGAATGCTAGGTACCACTCAAGGATAGGGGACCAAGGTCCTCAAACTCAAAAACTCAAGAATGTTAGGTAATACTCTAAGTATGTCCAATTGTGGCCAATAACCTCCCACCACATGGTGCTTTTAGAGGCCATGTTTCCTCTTCTAGGTGGGATGCCCTGTACCATGTTTCCTTGGCAGGATGTCATGTTTGGCCTCATGTTCCCCTCACCAAGATGAGATGTTCTGCACCATGTTATGGGTACCCAAAGATTTGCAGAATGCCATGTTCATGCATGCACTAGTTACGTAACATTTATGGTTTATGCCATGTTCATGCATGCATCGATTACGTAACCTTTATGGTCTATGCCATGTTCATGCATACATCGATTACGTGACATTTATGGTTTATGTCATGTTCATGCATACATCGATCACGTGACCTTTATGGTCTATCATGAGGAGTAATCTAGGATCACGATGAAACAAGAAGAGAGTAAGTTACCTAAGCCAAGAATCAAGAAGCTCCTAAAACCTCCCACAGTACATCATGCTCATGACTTAGACTACGCTGCTTGGAATGAATGAAGCCTTGGACACAGGTTGACAGGTTTATGACTAGTACCACAATATCCTAAGGGGAGTGTCTTGGAGGACGAATTAACAAACATAACAAGAACTTACGACAATAACAAGAACAAGAACAAGAAAAGAAAGAGTGTAGTACCCTGGCATATCAAGAACACGATTAAGAGCCTACAAGTAGGCTGCTTACGGAGTTTTTGTACTCATTCCTTATTTTCCATATTTTTTAAGGTAATAAGGAGCTAGTCAAGGTCGGGAGTGGACTCTCGAGCCGGTGCCATAGGCAAACCTCACCCGTCGTCCTTCAACCCTTTTTGTGTCGTTCTTATTTTGTGTTTTAACTATTGTGTTGTGTTTTAAATACTTTGTATAAAATTTATTATGATATAATATAAATATAATGTATGTTATGTTTTAAATTCTGTTTGTTTTATTTCACAAAAAAATTTACCCATCTTTTTAGAGTCATCGAGTCAACCCGATCCTTATAGAGTGGTATCAGAGCCCAAGGTTTCTCTATGGCCCAGCTCAAGAGGACGCCTTGTCGAGACCAGGTAAGTATCCCTTAAGACTCTTAACTTTAAGTATACCTAGAACTTTAAGTTATTAGGTGCATAATCATAGAGTTACTATTTAAGATAAGATTTAAGATAACCCGAAGATCGAAGGATAAGTAAGTAATCCTGAGTGTTCTTTCAGTACTAAGGTCATGCCACCCAGGAAGAGAACCCCAACTAGGCGAGGAAGCCTAAGGATGGCTTCAAAGAATTCCACGGAAGGAGCCCCTGAAGTAGGAATGACTCAAGCTTAGGACGTAAAAACAGAAACACAACAAGAGCCTAACCAAGCCAAACTACACTCCAGGACAGTCCACCTTCACATTCACCCTAGAAACACTACCGTCTCTCATAAAGTCAACCCTGGAAACACAGGATAGTCAGTTAGTACAGGCTCTTACGGCAACCTAAGGAGTGCAAGCCCCTAGAAGTTTCGAAGGGACTACAGAAGAATCCCGCCATATTAGGGACTTTAGGAAGCTTGACCCACCTACATTGGAAGACTTATCTTATGTATTACAACACGTGCCCAATGGCCCTTGCACGTGTCATTTATGTTTTATGTTATATGATGATGTGTATAATGTTATATGATGATGTGATGACATTATATGATGATGTGATGACGTTATATGATGGCATGATGATGTTAGATGATAATGTGATGATGTTATATGATGATGTGATGATGTTATATGATGACATGATGGCGTTAGATAATGATGTGATGATGTTATATGATGATATGATGATGTTATATGATGATATGACGACATTATATGATGATGTGATGACGTTATATGATGATGTGATAATATTATACGATGATGTGATGATGTTATACGATGATGAGATGACGTTATATGATGGCTTGATGACGTTAGATAATGATGTGATGATTATAATGATGTGATGATGTACATGATGTTGACATGATGATGATGATGCATAATAATAAGATGATGTGAGACGTATAATGATGAAATGACTTGATATGATTATATTCCATATTAAAATGATGTGCATGTATTAAATGTCACGATGCATTATGACAACAAGTTTTCAAAGACACAATCCTAACTAATGTTAATTATGATGAATGTACACAGGCCCCAATGTGTGCATGTTACTTAGAGTAATGTATGAACGGTGTATAGGATTGTGTCATAAAGATGATTTAAAGATGAAAACTATAGAGACCTCGTGAATTTTGTGTGTTCATATACATCGAGATACTTCCCCATTTATGATGATGAGTACGGACGCGTATATTATGATGATGATGATGATGGTCTTGTCTCGCATGACACTTAGGGGTCTGCTGACCACTGAGGATGTTGCTATGGACAGCTAGCTCGACTACAATGGATCCAGGGGGTGCGAATCGTTTGGAGACTCATGCTCGCACTTGTGGGTCGTGTGTAGAAAAGTACTACACATTCGATTTTTTCTAAACTGGGGCCACCCTATTATGGTTTTTAAGGATAGGTCCCTAGATCATGAGTTGCATATGTTTGCATTCCTTGACCCCAAAAGTGGAGTCACTTACTGAGTATTTATTTAAGATACTTAAGCTGTGTGCTACTTCTATTTGAGGTAAAAGCAAGATATCCCTGACGACATTGTAATCTGAGACCATGACACATGTATAGGGTAGTTGATATCTATGACGACATTGTAATCTGAGACCATGACACATGTATAGGGTAGTTGTATTTATTTTCTTAGACTTAGATTAAAATAGGATGTTTTAATTTTTACGTTTATTTATTTAATTTAGTATTTTGTTATGTCGCTTTTATGATATTTTTGAACACATACGTTCATGACAATGTTTTAAGATTAAGTTTATATTTTATGATGAAGTTTTAAATGTTTAATTCCACGTAGGGAAGGGACAACTTCTTAGCTCAATTTAATTTAGATGGAGAAATTGAACATTAACGTTAATTTCGTTGAACAAGGTCAATTTTTTCCTAGTTGCGTTGAGTTTTTAGCCGAAAAGTTGCGTTGAGCCGAGTCAAGCTGACTGAGTCGAAGGAGTCGCTGATTGTTGGGTGAGCTGGTGCAGGTGCGCGGGCGGATTGCAGGTTGCAAAAGTAGGCTGAGTTTGCTTGATTTGGATTTGGGGCAGTAGAAGTGTCTGGGCCGAAGGTTTGTGGTGCAGGGCCGTGTGGGTTGCATTTACCTCATGGGCCGCTCGTGAAGTTGGGTCATGACTTTGAGATTGGGCTGAGTGCAGAGAAGTTGGGTTGGATATTCGTTCTTCATACCAATAGTGACTCCGTGTCGTCAAGTCCTCCACCCCCACGATGTTAAACGATGCCTAGGTACCTACAATAGATCCGTTAGCACTCAATCCTTCCCACACTCAAATCTCTTCGGCCACTGTTGAAGGTATGAATTATGATGGTCGTCCATCCCTACACTAGTGACAGTCCTTTGTTGAGCGTTGTACTCGTTTCGTGGCGTCCCCGTCGTCGTGCTTGTCGAAAAACACACAACTTTTTGTGTTTTCTGATCTCTTTACCTCACCATTTTCTCTCTTGCAGGTGAGTCTTTGTGAGAGATGACTAGTTGGTTTGACTTGTCATGGGCATCGGGGGAGCATGGTGTCATGGTCATGCTCGTCCAACGCATGTTGCCCATGGCCGCATGCCCATGACAAATCAAACCCTTTATGTAGACATATTCTAGTGTTTTACTTTTGTATTTGTTAGTGAAAGAGGGAATGATTGAATAATTGATGAGAAGATTGAATTATGAAGAGCACCCTATATATAATATATAGAAAATACAAAAACATATTTAGAAAATCTACCTAAAAATATGGAGAAAATCTGGTAAACAAATCAAAACTAAATCTAATCAAATCCTAAACTAAATCTAACTCAAAACTAAATAACTTCTAACTATAAAATGATTTAATCGATCTAAACAAATACGTGATCTTTAACAGTATTTCTAAGGAGTATGACGTTTCAGAAAAATCATGTCTAGGCTTACCAAACATGAAATTGATGGTGTTAATATAACACAAGCGAAGCAATTTGGATCTTAGGCACTTTTAGAACATCAATTATTGTAAATGACTAGCATGTTCATAAGTATTAAAACTTAATTAATTTAGATACTAATCTTTTGTAGTTCAAACTCCTTTTTCCTCACGAACCGATTTCGAACCACCACTAGTGTCTTCTCCACTATCCTCTGGCCTTAGAACGGGATTGTAGAATCCGGTGAGTGACTAAACTTGGGAGGGATTTTGTATATGTGAAGATAGTGTTTTTAAGAGGTTTTTCTTAAGGTTTTCCACCTAAAAGAGGAGGACCTTCCATGTACCATGATCACTCTATTTAAAGAGTCATGTTTGCATGTTCATGCAAATTTGAGATCACCAAATTTTGACACTTAAAATTCCACTCAAATGTTTGGGATTATGTGGCAAAGCATGCATGTTTGAGTTAACCAAATTTTGACACTCAAAATTCCACTCAAACGTGTGGGGGTTTATTTGTCAAACATGCAAGTTTGATTAAACCAAATTTTGACACCTCAAAATTCCACTAACATGGATTTTTCCATTAAATGAAGTCAACATTTTGACTTTCTTCATTTTAATTCAACAATTAATTTGAATAATTAATTTCAAATTAAAGTAACATTAAATGATTAATTAAACTATTTAATTAATATTTAATATTAATTCAAATGCCAATCCCAATCAATTCCGACACATAATTGATTAAGATATTTAAATCTTATTTAAATCTCTCAGATTCTCTCTTTTTGTTTAATTCGTAAATAAAAGAAAAATGCAGTTAAATATATCGTATATATGTAGCGCATATTCCCTAATTTGAATTCGAACACTTCAAACTCACTCGTCACACTGTTCTATGGTTTAGTCCGATATGAGCTAGCAGAGTGACCTAATAGACCTATAGATCATGGACTCCAATGATCCACGATTAACTGGCTAAACTCATTAACCTTGTTAACCAACATTCGTTAANAATGGAGTTAGTGCTTAGGAGTGAATTCCATCTTGCACCCCACGTCCCCAGCCATTCACCCAGTCTTACCCCTGAAATGGGAGGCCTGTTGAGTCGGCGAACTAGAGCCACTCTCACCCATGCAAATCTAAGGATAATTCCGAATAAACAGGAGTTCATGGTTAGCTCAGGATTAAAACAAAGTTACCTAGGTCATCGAATGAAAAGAAAATCAATCTCAACAGTAAACGACATTATAAAGTGAGAGTGGTTTTCTTCATGGTCCGATCTTATGCAATACTCATTGCATAGGACGCCCCCACTCACATGTCTCCACATGCACAATTTAGTGATCGCATTGTTTATATCATATACAAAAGTGGGCCGCATCCATAGTGTCCCCAGAATAAGGTACTCAGCCTTATCCTTATACTATAGATCATTTTGACTATATACTTGAACTTGATCCACTCTTATGTCTCTACATATAGTTCAAGTAATCATACTATAGCCAGAGTGTTCCATCTTAGTTTATTGGATTTAGATTAATGATCGTAAAATTCACTTTATTCAATAACAATCTTTACTAAATAAACAATAATAACTTTATTGAAAATAGAATATGTTTTTGTTTACATACTATGAGTTTTAGGACATAAAATCCAACAGAAATAATGTACTATAGAGGGATATAATTAGTTGTCAACTTCTCCCTACCTAAGGTTATATACTGTGAGCCGTTGTTAATCTCTTGCTTGCTTATATAACGTCTCTTTCAAAAATCTCTCTCTGCCCTCGTTTTCTAAAACCTTCTTTTTAAACCGAGACTAGAGGCTCGAGCATACGTCGCTTGGCCATAGGCGGCGTAAGAACAAATTGGCTTAGCTCACTTGTTGTTGGAAAGTGAGTGCCGCACAATCGCAAGTCCGCTGCCATCAAGAGTGCGATTGTGACAAGTGGTATCAAAGCTTTGTTAGCTATGTGACATAGAAAAGACCGAAACCATGTCGACGACAAAGTCGACACCCAAATCACAAGCCGACCGACTTACTCTAATAGAGGAGGAAATGTTGTTCTTCAAAGAAGTCCCTGACACCATCCGCTTCCTGGAAGCACGGGTGACGAAATTGAATGGAAAAGTCGTAGAAATTGACGCAATGGGCAACTGCTGGATGGGTTGCCAATCGCAGAACTAATGTTTCAAGTGGCTTTGCTCGAAGAAAGAGTTGATCCTACGAGCAGCTCAAGACCTACTGGTAACCCCGATAGCTCTGTCGTACACAAGGAGGGACGTGGCGAAGAGTTCGAAGTGCTACAAAATACCATGATGAATTTGTTTAATGGATTAGCTGACGAATTCAGAACAACGATCGATGCCATCCAAGAAAAGATGGCCGACATGAACACCCGAATTGGGGTGACCATGAAAGCCGTGGAGAACATCACGGCTGGGCAAACTCATACAAGATCCAACAAACTGAAGTTCCGAGACCCCAGACCCTTCAAAGGGAACTGGAACGCCAAGGAGTTGGAGAACTTCATCTTTGATGTCGAACAGTACTTCAAAGCCACAACGGCTTGTACCAACGACATAAAAGTGACAATAACCTCAATGCATCTCATAGATGATGCAAAACTTTGGTGGCGTACAAACGTGCAAGACATCAAGAATGGATTGTGTACCATCGACTCGTGGGAAGACCTCAAGAGAGAGTTGATGGACCAATTCTTCCCCAAAAATGTAGAACATATAGCAATGGAAAAACTAATAACCCTAAAACAAACTGAAAGCATAAGGGACTATGTCCGACAGTTCTCGACCCTGATGCTAGATATCAAGGGGCACGTCAGAGAAAGACAAGGTATTTTTCTTCATAAATGGTTTACAACCGTGGGCCAAAACAAAAATACACGAGAAAAAGGTTCAAGACCTAGCTATTGCAATCGCCAGCGCCGAGAGACTCCTAGACTTTGGGAACGAATCGAGTTTCCAAAGAAGAACAACACATACCCCAAACACTGGGGGCAGAACATATAAGCCGCCAGGTCATCGAAATGAAGGCCCCAATAGGCCAAACGGAAGTAACGACAGACCAAGTGAGTAGATAGATAGACCTCCGCAGAATAACCAAGCAGGGACATCTCGAGGACCTTACCCTCAGAAGAACTACCCGACGACACCTTTACAATGCCTGTTGTGTAAAGGCCCCCACAAACTGTCCTACTGTTCTCATTGGGCCTCTTACAGTGCACTCCAAGTGTCCATCCAAGAGAGCAACGACACAGGAGTCGAGACTACGCCAGACAGGAGGGAAGATGAAGACACCCCCCAAACTTAGAAACCTAAAATTGAATGCATATTATATATAATATATTTATTTATGAATGAAAAATAAATTAAAATTTAAAGTATATTATTGTTGTATTAATAAATGGTTATAAGAAGTTTGAATAAGATTTTGTATGATAACATTTTACAGACTTGTTTTTTGCAATAAATAATTTATATGTAAGTATGATATGAATTAAATAAGATTTAATAGTTGAAAATGAATTAAAGGGCGGAATATTAGAAGGATGTGGTGTTGAAGGAATAGGCATTAAAGAATTTTGATAAAGAATATGGTTGAAGAGAGCATTATTCGGTGAAAAGAACATGGTTGAAGAGAGCATTATTCGGTGAAAAGAACATGGTTGAAGAGAGCATATTCGGTGAACATTCCTTTCATGAGCGAATGCTGCACGCTTTGGTCGGCTTTCCCAATTTCGTTTTCAATTTAATTTTGTTTTCAATTTAACTTTCAGACGCCGATCTTGAAGCCCTCCTCTCCTTCTTGAAAATAACAATAGGTATTAAGACTGTCGCTTGGAACGTATGAAGCCTCAAACACAGGTTGATAGATTAGGACTAGTATCACAATATTCTAAGTGGAGTGCCTTGGAGGGCGAATTAAGAAACAGAACAAGAACTTACGACAAGAACAAGAACAAGAAAGGAAAGGGTGTGGTACCCTAGCATATCAAGGACACGATCAACAGAATATTCTTTTTATGAACGAATGGTGCACGCTTTGGTCGGCTGTCCCAATTTTGTTTTCAATGAATTTTGTTTTGAATTTAATTTTCAGAGGCCAACGTTGAATCTTGAATAACAATTTATTTTATTTTTTTATCACAAATGTTGGTCGGGTGTCCCAATGTATCACAAATGTTGACCAACGTGGAGAAAGAATAACAATTTGTCAAACCTCATTTTTATATGCCAACCACCCACTTCCAAATTCAAATTTAAATTGAAATTAGAAAGTAAAATTTTAAAATGATGCTAAATTCCAATTATTTTGTTAATAATAAGCCAATAAGAATAAGAAGATTTGATACCATCTTAAGAATAAGATTCAATCCATCTCTGTTTTTAGATTTTTTTTTTTTTTATTCAAATAAATGAGGTACAAATTATAAAAGCCTTAATTAAATGGCACATAGATATTATGAAATTTAGTCAATATTAACAAAAT
>NC_036655.1:4513093-4548124 GCF_002806865.2 Cucurbita pepo subsp. pepo | reverse complement strand
GGGGGGGGGGGGGGGGGGGGGGAAACAAGTTGTCTGTTACTAAATAAATTGGGTAAAAAAAAAAAAAAAAAATGGCAATAAGTTGGAGGAGAAAGTCTGTGATTCTTGATTATTGTGTTATTGTAAAGTTTACAATGGCAGAGGAGAGGAGGGGGAAGCTCGGATCAAACAGCTTTGGAACTTAAATTGAAATAATACAAACAAAAAATAAAATGAGAAGACGCTTTAGAAATTGGATGGCTTTGGAGTTGGGGCGACAATAGGTTGAACAGCAGGTTTGTTGTTGGCGTGAAGAAAGGGTTGGCGGTGGAGGCGTCCCTTGGAGTTGGCGGAGGAGTCGTCCGATTTGGGGGGCACGACGGAGACGATGTTGTCGGCGACGTCGGAGGAGGGCGGACGAGGGTAGAGGAAGTCGGTGGGGAAGAATTTGTAGTGAAGGCCTGCCATGGGTTGTGATGATATGGAGGAGGATGGAGGAGTTGCGTTGTGATGATATGGAGGTGTGGTTATGATGATGGGTACTATTTATTTATTTATACACCAATTTTGTAGTGTGGTGTGTGGGCTCCTTGGTTACAGACGTCCAGTAACTGTGGGCTGTTCAATGTTGGAAAGGACTGTTAGGCTGTTGGGGCCGTTTGGTCCGCGTTTGCTTAACAACCACGCCACGTTCGTTCTATAATTCTTCTTTCTCCAACATGCACACACCTTCGTTCTATAATTCATTCTTTCTCCGACACCAACATCTTTAAAACAATACAACAAAACACTAAATGAAATAAATAAACATTAAAAGTAAATACTCTATTCTAACCTAACTCTAACAAAATAAATACAACTACCCTATGCATGTGTTATGGTCTCGAGTTGAGATGTTCTTGTTAGCCGTTTAGGGATGTCATGCCTTTACCTAAAATAGAAGTAGCACCCATTAGTAATGGACATCATAGCAACATTATGGTAAGCATAATGATCATTTTCCAGCTTATAGCGTACACGTTCGTACTATAGTAAAAGGAGAAAGAGGTATCCCCCAATGCATGAATACACAATAATGCACGAGGTTCTAACATTTTTTCTTTTTCTTTATCATATATTCCAACCTCTCAACATTTTTATCATGGAAACTTTCCATGCGTATATCGAGGTGGTATGTTATGCCAATTTGTCATGATGATATCATTCATTAACCAACAAGTAGTTGAAGATTGAAGGCTAATAATAACATTAACAGCCTCAGAATCAGGTATTTGTGTGTATAAAACTCCACACCTTTGAGTTTCAATCGTAAATATTATAATGTATTGATCAACACATGCTTGATATGAATAGGACTTCTGAAGCTAAAAACAAATACAAGTATAAGATGGAGAAAAAGAATTTTCTGCATTTTTTTTTTTTTTTTTGATGTATATCATGAATATTACAAAACGAATAGAGAAATGAACCTAAAAAAAAGAAAAGAAAAATCCAATTGAATGGGGACCTGTAGGAGCAAATGTTTTCCATAACCTACTTTCTAAAAAATGACTATATTATGTGGGTATCATCAGATGAAGACGACTAACAAACAGAAAAAAGAAAGGCAACTGGCAGGAAGAATGTTGTCTGTAGTAGGGAGGGTTGTCCTAGATCTTCTTCTGTGCGCACCACCTATATAATGGCATGACAGCCTCATACGCATATCAATAATCAACTTTTTCTTTACTATATCATATCCTCTTTTTCTATTCCACTTAGTAGTAGTGGTAAGGTAACCAGGAGAACTAAACTCAATCCCCTGATGAAGCAAGCTCAATAACAGTGCCCGAAAAATATTGAAAAGGAAGAGCTTCTATTGGCTACAAACTGAAAGAACGATCGAATCTGATGCGAGACGAATGCAAATGTCCATCATCGTAGTCAAGACGAATGGATTGGGGCAACCTTCTGGACGAGCAAAATGTTGCTCATCTGCCCAACCAATTCTTTTTTTTTTTTTTTTTTTTTTTTTTTTTTTTTTTTTTTTTNCCCCCTTTCTTTTGCATCTTTGACAATTGACTATGATTCCACGATGTGACAGTTTCTTATAAAATCATTGGAGTAATTGACATACTTGGTCCAGAAGGGTCGGACATGCTCAAACCCAATCTCCAACCACGGTTTTTGTTGCCCATTGTAGTGGATAACTGCTGCATTCTTCACATTCTCGACATCGGTCTGTTCCTGATAGCCCAAGCCAAGCATGTGCCATGAAGGATCAATAGGATGAACTTGATCTCTAAATGCAATCAAAGCAGGGGGAAGGGTTCCCAGCTTCCACATTGTCAGGTTTGACATCAGATTCTGAAATAGAACGCCAGGAGTAGGGTACCCCCCCGATCAAAACAAATGAATAAGAAAAATAGCATCAGCAAAAAGTTAAACAAAGGCGATGTATATTATTACTACCTTTCTCAGCCATGAGTGGTAAATTTCCCTTATATTTGTCCTTCTCCAAGCATGAAGATCAAAGACGTTCATCCCATAGGCCCAAGCACATTCATCAGGATTTAAATGCTTTTGTATAACTGGATGGGAGAAATTAAAGTAGTTGCGGAACCGTTTAGACATTACCCACTCGTCCTCACCTTTACAAGTTTCCACAGCTCCATTTACCTTTCCTTCAAGGTCAATATCCCATAGAGGAGACAAATCACGCTGAATCACAACATCGTCATCTAAGAAAACCACCTTCTCCAAGTTTGGGAAGAGCTGTGCAATTTACATCAAGGTAAAAAGTTAAGCCTCAAGCATGAAATAGTTACTGCAGTCCAGTAATATTTATATGCACTGTTATAATACCAACCAACCTAAATTTGCGTTCTTTTTCAACTAAAAGCTACAGAATTTAATAGTTTTACAGGCGAGGAATAAGAGAGAACTAATTGTCAGTTGAACAAATTCATAGTACAATGATTACTAATCTCCTAGGACTCTGGACCCCATTGAAAACTTGAAGATCTTACAAATTGTGTTTGAAACGATCAAAAAAGGGAAGTTATACTTCTTAAAATATTCTATCAATTGTGTTTGAAGATCTTACATATTGAAAGAGTATTACAGAACAAGTTTAATTACCTCTGGTAAATAAATGCGAAGATGGTTGAGTAAGGATATATATTTTGGACTTCTAGCCTGCAGTTTTGAAGCAAATATCCGTGGCGTTGTATCACTGAGATTAGCACCAACAATGTGATTCCCATGGTAGTAACTTCTTATCCCATTCTGGTTTTCTACAGCTTCAAGCACCGGGATGTTTTCTCTTGTTAACCAGTCAAATTGATGAATGCCTTTCACTTCAACAAGTGCAGGTGCAATAGAATTTAGTGCAAACCATGAGTGCATACCAGAATAAGTCTTCTTGTCAGTAATGACATGAAATACAATCTTTTCAGGTCTGAGAGAAGACTGCACAGCAGAATTGACTACAACAGAAGCGGCCAAAATGTTGTCGGTTGACAAAATAAAGTGGTAATAAGAGTTATCTGAAAGTAAAGGAAGTAACTCTGGAGGAGGCAATTGTTTGCGTGCATGAGCATTTGACGAATATTCATCCGTTAAACGAAGAGATAGGCAGTGGATGCCTTTTGGAATGGAACTAGCAGCAAAGTGCTTGTGCATCAGCTCTGCAAACTTAGATTCCCTAATGTCCTTTTCAAATTTCTCTATCTACGCAGGATAAAAGGCATTACATTAGATTAACTGCAAAATGAGGGTGTTTATAGTGTCAATCAGAAAACGGAAGCAAAAATATAACCAAAACTAAAAATAAGATAATACCCAATTTATTGGTAACTTCTGATGGACAATTTAGCATACATTAGATTAACTGCACAATGAGGGTGTTTATAGTATCAATCAGAAATCAAAAGCTGAAACATAACCAAAGCAAAAAAAAAAAAAAAAAAAAAAAAAAAAAAAAAAAAAAAAAAAAAAAAAAAAAAAAAAAAAAAAAAAAANAAAAGAACATAATCCCCAATGTTATTGGTAACTTCTGGTGGAAAATTTAGAACCTTATCCAGTGAAGGATAACTTCTTATAAATCTAAGCAACTTAATATTAACATTAAGGGAAGACATTGAACGTGTAAAGATCATTATAAATAAATTAGAAAAGTATGATTTAAAATATGTAACTCAAACTCATCAAGCTTTAACTTCTGCTACTAATTTCCCTGTGTTTTCTGGCCCCTTGAGTTTATGCATACCTATTTCCAAATGGCAAGTTTGTTTCTTGCTCCCAAATAATTTATAGAGATGGGTGTGCTTGCAACCTTCTAGGACGTAGCAGATTGTCTTTTCCTTTTTCTATTTAAGGAAGGAATTGGGAAGGACCCATTAAGTCAAATCTATGGATTTAAGAAAATCTAAATAAAATATGAGCACTCATCACTTGTGGAAAGAGAAGTTGGCAACGGAAGTCAAAGCAATCGAAGTTCTACTCATTCATATAAAAGTTGAATGTATCCAGCATAGATGTGGACAAGGAAATAGCTGCATGAAACAAGAATGAGAATATCAAATGACAAGTGTCCATATGAGGACATGGAATATACACAAATTTACAATTCCAGGCATGAATTACACACAATAATGCTGACAGACCATATCTATACAAAAAAGATTTAAACATAGTAGGAGAGCTGACAATTTTTTTTTTTTTTTCTTTTTTTCCACTTAAAATGGGGGCAAGTGCTACACCAGACCATAAAAGCATTTAGACTGCTCCAGATCCATGTTAAAGGACAGATTCATGGAACCATGTCCGATAGACTTGTAGCTTTTAGTACTCTAATGATAGTATTGAACCTTGGAGGGAAACCTATAAGCCAAGAAGCTTTAGGGCGTGGCACACAGGAGACATAGGAATTATTATTTTTTAAATGTGTAAAAAATCTTGACATGCTTAAATATGCAATGCTTCAAGGAGTGTGTTTACTACGTTTCCATCAAAATATAACCCAACACAAAAAGGGCAAGAAAGAAGCCAAGAATATGTTAAGATGACTAGCTTTTTTTCCTATTCTCATTGCCATATGTTCAGGTTTCTTTTCTCAGTGGATTTCTTAACCTAGTGGGGTTTTTTCTTATTACATTCACTATTAAATTTCTCAAGTGGACTATTTAATTCAAAGAGTATAAAATTTGTAATGTTTAAAACTTTATATAAAAAAATTAGAGCTTATGTAAGTGTCAAACAAATGTTAGCATGTGTCTCAGCATGTTCATATCGAACACTAACCCTCTATTAATAACACAGAGCATGCTTCTTACCCTAAAAACCATTTACAAAGAAAGGAGCCACACTAAGAAACTAAAATATTTTATCATAATTTCTAAGAAATAATTCCTAAGGTTTTACGGTTACATCCAGGTTGGACATAGAATCTTTTTATTAACACCATGATCATTTCTTTGTAAATGTCTAAACAGGTAGGACGTAATACAACATCAAATATATCTATATATACGAATTATGAAAGAATTTTATTTTGAATCCACGCAAACTAATGAATTTATTTTGAAACCATGTAACCTAAATGTTGATGTAATATAAACAAAAATAAAAATAAAAACCTTAGAAGAGTCCAATGCATCAAAAATATTATCATTGACTTTAAAAAAGACATAGCCTTAGTCTAGAAACCTGAATGCTACCAAAGCTACCTATTATCAGCTTTTGACATCCCAATTACATCATTTTATAAAGGTTAACAATATTCTCCACGGGTCTAAACTGAGGAACAGAAGACATAATTCTACTCCGGTGCCAAACCTAAATAACAAGAAATGTTGTAATATATCCCAAGGACGACGGTCGGTAAATTTTAGAGTGGAAAATAGGGAAGGAAAAAGGTAACAAAAAACATTTTTCCTACAACATGTGTTTGAATCTGTAGCAGAATACATACCATTGCCTTTAACATTATAGCAAAGGTGTTTGCATCATATTGATTATTCTGCATTTCTGAAACTAATTGAGTGAAAGAATCTGGCAGCTTTAGCCCATCGGGTATTTCCTCGGTTTTAACTTGATTGAGAATCTTGTAAAATTCACTGACAAGTCTCTGAAGAAACATTCAACCACGACCAAAAGGAAAGGGCTGAAGTTAATAACATATGCAACCGACTGAGGCATATCATAAAATTCAAAACAAGCTTATGTTCACATGATAAAGGAGGTATTTACCGCTGAACCGTCAACCCTACCAAGAAGCCGTGGTCCCAACCGCCTGCCTAAACAATCTGAAACAGAGTTATGGAAAAACATGAATATGAATCCACTATCATCAACGTCACAAAACAACTAAGAAAGGGTTTGTGGTGGCAGGGAGAAGCTAAAATAGAGGAAGCATTTAAGAATGCATAATTATCAATGGAAATGAGAATATCACAATGGCCATTAGCACATCAGATGAACAAAGAAAAACAAGCATTTCAATTGGAAGGGGAAAAAGAGAAGTAGATGTTTCTTTAGAAACCATGGAAATTCCACGAATGGCTAAATTGAGTTTCTAGTGAGCTTCGTACTAGATCAAGGAATTGCGTTACGTTCATATCGAGGAAAAAGAAAACGATTAAAAGTCAAGAAAAAGCATCTCGAAGACGCGCAAATCATCTAATCATAAGCGCTTCATTTGATATTCTCACAAACAAAAACAAATCTCTCATCCAATGAAGAAATCACGCAAGGCTTCAGCAACCATTCGATTATGAATGCTTAAGATCCGTATCATAGATTCGCAGACGGATGAACCAAAAGAACGTAAAATTATTTATTTGTAAAAGAAACAAAAAGATCAAGAACATAATAAAAACGGTATAGTATAGAATAGTATAGTACCGAAGGAGGAGCACTTATTGACGCCTTCGAGGGTAACGACGGCAGTGAGGATAAAGACAAAAGGCAAGAGAAATGCGAGGAGGAGGAAGGTGTGGAAAATGGTCCGGTAAGAGATATGGCGAGCTGCAACCTTGATCTTCATGAAATCAATAAATCCATTATTGGTCGAGATCGTGATGCTTCTCATGCTAGGCGAGAAGTGAAGCTGCATCATCCTCTATGCAGCTTCCTTCAGGTAGTCATCGTCGGCCACGACAACTGAACAAAAAGAAGAAGGAGAACAACAACAACAACATCAACGACAACAACAACCCTAGCACAGGCTCCCCAGGAAGACGCCTACCACCATCCATGGCGGCCAAATACCACCATGAAATCTAAGCTCGCATCACCCGAACCACCACCGACAATGAGTTCCAGACAGAGATCAGGAGTCCACAAAGAGAAAGAGAAAAAGAAAAACCCAAAAATCGGTCAAGATTCCGGTCCAAAAATCGCTCAAATGCGTTGCTGAGGCAAAACTGGATCAAGAATTACAAATGGGAGGATGAATTGGGGTCGTGCGGATCAGAGAGTTGGAAGAGTTTAGAGAGAGAAAATCGTTGGTTGGTGTTACGGTGGCTTTGGAGGAAGTTTTGTTTGGGAAAGATTGTGAAAACCACTCCCCATTGGCGGATGCCTTGGCTTCCGATCTAATTTGTTTGTGTATTAAAAAAATAAATAAATAAATGAAAGAAAAAGAAAAGAAAAAGAAAAGAAAGTAATTAAATAAATAAATAAATTGTTATAAATAGTACTCTTTTTTTTTTCTTTTCTTTTTGTCGTCAAATTAAAACAACATTTTTTAGGCATTGGTAGAGAGGGAAACATGGGGGACCCGGAGACCCTGTGGCTGCTAAATTTTCTACATTAATTTTTTACTACAATTAATTATTCATTTTCCACATTACCTCCCTAGCCTCAAAATCCATATATATCCCAATTCGTGCATCGCTCGGCTCAGTTCGACACGAGCCCATGATCGTCTAGCTCACTCCACCCCTGTGTAGATTGAGCTTGGCACAGTCCAACGTCGACCCAACACTTGCAGTTCAGTTACAAGCCTAGACTCAACACATCCTAGATCTAACTCACGAGCCTAACTTGTCAGCAATCTGACTTGGACCGTGACTCGTGCCCCCTCCTTGCCTCAGTTTAGCGCAGTCCAGTGACTCTCCTCAATGCATTCGGCTCGGTTTGCCTATTTTGAACCTCATTATTAAGTGCATTTTAAAGTTAGTATGGTTGTTATTTAGTTAATTTAAAGTATTTTAAGCCAAAATTTTATACTAATTGATGTCGTCAAATGAATTAAGTTAACTAACATGTTTTAACACGAGGTTGTAGAACTCTTTAGGTGGAATTGGAATTTAAGGAGCAAGAACCAAGGAACTTTAGTGACTCTAGCTGGAATGATTTGAAACATCAAATCTAAACTACATAGAATTGCAAAAAAACTGAGCACTGACTAAAAGAAAGCACAAATGTTCCTCTCACAACATTTTTCAAGTCTACTTTACAAAATATAACCTACATGGCTTTATATAGCCTCAAAATAAAAACCTTTGGCCTTCTCTATGGTATTTCAAAAATGATATACTTCATATTTTATGACAATAATTAGCTACAATGTAAATGTAACATTAAAGTAGACAAAAGTCTTAAAATATATTAAAAAACATCATAACTGTAGATCATCATCCACCCAAATTTTGTAATCATCCAAGAATAAATAAAGTTTGATTCTTCTTTAACGTGGAAATTGCAACATCTTATGACAATTTGAACAACGTTTTCTTCACATCTTTCTGGAAGTTTATATTACATGATCAATGTCATGTCTTGGTTCATGTCATCATGTCATGTATGATACGATAGCATGCTCTATTATGCCTATGAGACATTGATGAGCCATGTATATTAGCCATGATAGATATGTTGAGTATACATATGTATGTCTCATAGCACCGTTATGTCATGGAAGGAATAGAAATAAGATTACCATGATTTGAAACTATGAGACCTCATGCATGTTGTATGTCATGAGCATTGGAATATTTTTCCAATATGATAAGTACGAACGTGTACACTATGAGATGATACACACTCCTTTCCCTTTGTGGCTTCTGGCAACATGAGCGTGCACTAGCCTGTAGTCAGACCTCGGAAGTACATATACGAGTTTGTTTAGTAGATTCATGTGCACATGGGTAGAACATGTGTGGAGAAGTACTACACATCCATCCCTGTCCAGATTGAAAAGTAGAGCACTAGGAACAGTTTATAGGTCCCCTATGAACCATAATTGCATATGCTTGCATTTTCCGACTTTAATGGAGGGACTACTTACTGAGTATTTATAAATATTCAAGCCACTTTTTCTAATTTTTTTTTTCCAAGTAAAGGCAAGAGAGGTGACGGAGTCAGTTGAGGAGGTCATGGAATGAAGTCACGATAGTTAAATTTTTGCATTTAAGTCATAATCTTTATATTAGGATAGGTACTTTGATAAGAGATGTTTTGTTTTCAGTTTTCAACTATGTTATTTTTACGATGCTATTGAAAATGAATTTATAGACATTTAAGTCCATAGCAATATTTAAAGCGAATCGTCTCGAATGATTTTTTGCATACAATAGTCATGACATACATGTAGTAGCAGCTTTATTTTAAAAGAAACATTAGGGTCGTTACTCTAAGCTCGTTCTTATGTTCTAACTATCTTTTATAAACTATCACCAAATAACTTAGAGTGACAAAACTATAATACGAGTCTTCACCATATCATTATGTAACACTTTCCATGCTTTTTTTCAACCATGCTCACTACATCATCTTAAAAATAGCTCAAACATTCAAGACGGTGAGGAATATGAACATATCATACATACATTATAGTTCGTAATTTTGAGGTTGATCAAGCGAAAAGTCTCATCCCTATTGCTACTCTCTCATTACCAAAATTCATAGAAAGAACGTTCAGGTCAACGACTTAATCAATCTATGAAGTTTACTATCTTTCAAAGTAACATCTATTGGTTCTTTATACTTCAAAAAATTATAATAAGTTCATGAGCGGATTCTATAAGTTTAACATCAACACAATCAAACATTTGAAGTCGACTTGAAATCAACATCTCGTATCAGCCTTAGATAATATTAGTTGTATAACATACAAATACTAAACTACTAAATTCAATAATTTAAACTTTTGTTAGATACAACTTTAAAATAAGCGTACGAGAAGGAAAAATCGAAGGTGTCAGAGGACACGAGAACAGGGGAGCGTACGAGAGTGTCAGGACTTAATTTTTTAGGCTTTGAAGCTTGGTCTGTGACATGGACTAACACTAAAAATATTATAAAATTTTGCGCAATTTAAAACAAACACGACATTTAAAAGACAAATCCAAAATCGATTACAAATCTAAGTGTTGTTTCGAAGTTTATTAAAACACTAGAAACCAAGGTCTGGGATTCAAAATTAATCAATAAATTCCTAAAGAACTACCTCTCATTGGAAGCATTGAACCTAAAAAAGACTTCATCCTAGGAGTTGTCATTCCTAATAGACTAGCATATAAAGCCAATCTAATTAAGAGTAAAGAAATTAGCGTATAAAGCCAATCTAATTAAGAGTAAAGAAATTCTGAGGCAAGTGGAGGAGCCCAAGGAGAAGGATTATATACGAGAAAGTTTGAGTTCATGTTCTATACCAGTCTTATTGGTGTCAAAGAAAGATGGAACTTGACACATGTGACGATTGTAGAGTTATCAAAAAAATCACGGTATAATCGATTTTATGAGTTATATAGCTTCTATATGAGATTTATAATCGATTTTAGCACCATAACTGCACCATTAAATGATTTAGAGAAAAAAAAATGTTGTTTTTAAATGGGGGAAATGCGAGCGAATGCATTCAATGAGCTTAAGAAGAAATTACTAATGCACCATTACTTGTTTTGCGTAACTTTGATAAAACTTTTAAAATAGAGGGTAATGCATGCGGTTTGGGCGTGTGTTGTTTTGATGCACGATGGAAAATTCTTAATGTATTTTAGTGAAATACTAAATGGGGTAACATTGAACTATCCTACCTATAATAAAGAATTGTTTTTTTAGTTCGTATATTGCCGTGTGTCAACACTACTTATGACCCAGAAAGTTTGTGATCCACTCTAATTATGAAAGCTTAAAGTATCTTAAGGGTCAAAAGAAACTGAACCGTAGGCATGCAAAGTGGGTGGAGTTTATTGAAACATTTCCATATGTCATCAAATATAAGCAAGTTAAGGATAATATGGTAGTCGATGCATTATCTAGAAGGTACAATCTTTTGTTCTTTTAGTACAAAAATTCTTGGATTTGAGCGGTTGGCACTATTTATGCATCTTGTCTTGCGAAAATGCTATGGATGATTATTATGTGTTTCTATTTAAGAAAAGTAAGCGTTGTATTCCCAAATGCTCTTTAAGAGATTTGCTTGTAAAAGAAGTATATGGTGGTGGCTTAATGAGACATTTTGGGAATAATAAAACTTATAATATGGCATGAACACTTCTTTTGACCGAAGATGATGCCCGATCTTCATAAGTTTTGTACCCAATAAATCTAGATCACAACCAAATGGATTGTATATAACTTTGAATATATCTAACAAACCTTGGATTGATATGTCTATGGATTTTGTTTTTTCGTTTTAGGGGCATCAAAAAGGGTAAATATAGTATTATTATTGTTGTAGATAGATACAGTAAAATGACTCATTTTATTGCATGGAAACATGATACAAAACATGTTTTTGACTTATTCTTTAGTAGTAAGATTAGATGGAGTCCTTAGAATTATTCTTAGTAACAGAGATGTTAAATTTGTAAGCCACCCTTTGAAAAATATTTTTGGATAAATTGGGTACAAAATTGTTTTCAAGTACATGTCATGCTCAGACTAATAGGCAAACTGGAGTAGTTAATAGAACGGAGCATTTCTTAGGGCTATTATTTCTAAGAATATTAAGTTTTTGGATGAATGTTTGTCATTCGTAGAGTTTGTATATATAGAGTAATGCATAGTTCCACTCATTGTTCTGATTTTGAAGTTTTTTATGGATTTAATCCACTAATGTTTTTGTTTTTTGTTTTTTTAGTGAAGCAGCCACAAGTATGGCAGGTTTGATCCAAACCTTGTACGGAGAAGGTGAGGGAGAGAATTGTGAAACAAAATTTTAAAGAATTAATAAAGGAGGGAAGAAAATCATTTTTCAACCCAGTGATTGGGTTTGGATACATTTTCGTAAGGAGTGATTCCATCTCAAAGGAAGACAAAGTTACATCCAAGAGGGGAGGACCGTTACCAAGTTCTTGAAAGTATTAATAACAATGCTTATAAAATTGATCTTCCAAGAGAATTTCAAGCACATTTAACTTTCAATGTTTTTGACTTCAGTCGCTTGGATATAGGTGATGATTTTCCTGATTCGAGAACAAATCCTTTTGAAAAGGGGGAAGATGATAAGGATCACGGTGTTTTAAATTTTCTAATTGGACCTATTACACGATCTAAGGCCAAGAATGTTCAACAAGCATTTAATCTTCATCTACAAAATTAGATAGCTCAGTTCAACCTTCTTTTCCTGTGTTACAACATAATTTAATTGAGTTCAACCTTCTTTTCCTGTATTACAACATAATTTAATTGAGAAATGACCCTTTCAAGCTTTGAATATTTGCAGTAGCAGCAAATGAGGTTGCTATAAATAGCCATAGATTCATATTTTTAATTCGATACTTACCAATCATGGTCACTTACTTATTTAGTGTACATCTCAATAGTTGGAAGTTTTTGTGTGGAGAGACGGTAAATATCCACTAATTAATGTGTAACAGATTGTTTTTTTATGAATGAAATTTGGCTCTGAAGTTGATACTTTCAACTTTAGAAATTTAAACATCTCTATGTCATTTCTAAGTTTCAAGTAATTCTTGTGGTAGATTGCATATGAGTCGTTCAATTCACCTTCGATCAAGTTCGATTGTGAAGTAACTCGATTTAGAAAAAGGTTCCAAATCTTGCTTCTAGATCTTTAATTTTAATTCTAGTTTTATCTCTTTGTTCATCCGAATTTTTTTTTGATTCAAGAGTTCTTGTTTTAACATAAGCTTGGACCATTGAGTTGAGGATTAAGATTGTCTTATCACAATAGGTGCGATGTGTCTATGACACCTGCTCCAGAGTCCGCTCCCGACTTCAACCAGCTCCTTAGTTACAATAAAAACATGGAAAATATGAAATGAGTATAAAGATTCAGTAAGTACCGTACTTGTGGGCTCTTAATCATGTCCTTAAGATTTGTTAGGGTATCACACTGCATGTCATGTTCATATCCGGAGAACTTTTTAGTCTTAAGAAATTGGATTTGATCTATGCTTTAGTTTTTATCCTTGGTCCTTAGATCTGGTCATTTTTCTTAGTCTGGTTATTGGTTATTGTCCTTAATTTTTTGTTTTTATTCTCATTTTATTTCCTAAGACACTTTCTTTAGGATTTGCAGTACAAGACATGAATCTGATAACTTGTCTCCAAGGCGTCATGTGTTCCAAGCAACACAGTCTAAACTTATGTCTAAGACTTTATGAGTTCAAAGGGATGTAGTCTGAACCTGCATACAAGGCTTTATACGCTCTCTACGATACAGCTTGAAACCTACACAAAAATTTCTTACATTTTAAGTGGTGGGACACAAAGTTTGATAAGGTCTATATGAAGCACCCAAGATGAACAAAATCTGCATTTGAATCGACTTAAGTGAAGTATAAAGAAGAACTGATATGGAAATCAACCCAAGGGAAAGTATGGAACGGATTACCTTGATGATCAAGATCAAGAGTAAAGAAAACTCGTTTCTAAACTCGTGATTCGAATCACTCCACAAGAGGTTTGATCAATACCACTTGAATGACTCTACATGCAAGTTCTAAACACAAGAATTTGCAAAGAAAGTTTAGCTCTCAACAAAGCTAAAATAGAAATTCTATTCTCAATTCCAAAATCTGATGTCTAATCAAAGAAAAGAAGGCTTTATATAGCCTTTACAAACCTTAACCTATGTGATACATAACTCCAAAATTAAATGGGCTAGTAAATGAGAAATACCCATAACCTCCATATTAAAATGGCTGGTTAATGGTGGAATATAGTAACCTATGTGGGTTACAATATAACCTTAACTCCTATATTTAAAACTAGCTTAAATATGAAAACAAATAGTTAAACTATAATTAAATAATGCAAATAATAAAATGGGCTTATTAGTCATCCTTGGACTATTGATAAATTCAGCGGAGTTCATTAAATGCAACTTAAAGTGCATTTAATTCATCTCTGTCTTGAAGCTCAACTTTGCATAACATATAAGGGAGGTCACCAACGTCTTCTAGAATTTCCTTTGATGAGCTCACCATAGCTTGAATATAACTGTATAAGGTTTGTTGTAGCTTCTTGCTCTCGTCCTTGTAATTGGACCTTGAGGTATGGAAATTCCTTGGTCGTTGTTCATATCAAGAACTTTTGTGAAGAAATTGAGTCTTGGAAAGCTCTAGGGTTGGTTGTCCAATAAAGAAAGTTTGGGTTTGAACTCGGGTGAGAATAACAAATCTTAACAAACGTACTCCATAGTGCACGAGAAGGTAAGAAAATAATCTCTAACTCTTCCTTGATACTCCATCTTTAAGTTTCATGAAGAAATCAAGGACAAAAAGACACTGTAGAAGGGTGAGAAAGACAAGTTTCAAGGATAGCTTGTAACGACAACACACGTTTTCTTCCTATCCAAGGAAGAAGACGATGACGTGGTTGATTCAACTTAATCTACTACTTTGTTTTCTTCCTCAAAATTAACCTCATTTCAGACTGACTCTCATAAAATTTTCAATGGTCATAGAAACTTGACTCCCTAAGAAAGTTGTCAAACAAATTTTGGAGTAAATCGGATACTAGAAGCTCGAGAATTGAGACTCCAAACACGAACTAAGAGGTAAGTAGCTATCTTGGACTTTTCTTAAAAAATACTCGTGGAATTCACTTGGATTTCATCAAAGACTTTCGTTTAAGTATGATTTATAGGAATATAGGAGAAATAAGAAAAAACAGTGAGTTAAGGACTTAAATCGAATGTTTTAGTCGAAAATCAAGTAACATTAAAATAACTTACTAAACAAACTCAGCTCCCCATAAAATTTAAATTCTAGGTATAATATGATATGTTAAGTTTATATAAGTAGTTTGATGGCGTTGGATAAGGTTTAGTAGCTAAGTATGAAAGCAAAATAACCACAATGCCCGTATGTGAAATACATTTTGTTCATGATCCAAATAACCTCGGAATATTATTAAACTTTATAAAATATTTTATGATGTTTAAAGATCATGTAAAGTTTTAACACCATCGTCCTAAGATTTTATTAAGACATTTCAAGGTTCAAACACTCTAAACGATTCAAAAATTTTATGCCTTAGTTTAGAACCTAAGCAAAATTTAGAGGTATGAGTTAATGATTAAGGAAAAAGGACAAGACTACCCCTAATGACTCCCTAACTAAAATTCACGATTTTGTTAGAATGTTGAAGGAAAATGTTATGTCGTTACGATACTTTGAATTACTCACATGGATAAGATAAGGAATCAACTACTGTAACATTCATACTTAATGACCATAATTAGCCATTATGTAAATGTAACCTAAAGTAAATAAAATGTCTTAAAATACAATAACTCTAAATTACTCTAAATTGTAACCCACCCAAAATTTGTAACAATCAAACTTCATTCTTCTTCAATGTGGCATGAATTGAAACATCTTTTGATAATTTCAACAATATTTTCTTCAGATCTTCATTGAAGTATATTGTATGATTGATGTCTCTTGGTTCATATCATTCTCCACTTCTTCAAGAGGATTTGTCATCAAATCTATTGAAACTTTGCTGCAAAAAATAAGTTATGGAAATACAAAGGACCTCACAACACTCTCTCACGAGTATACACTCAAGGAATTTTAGGCCACTCTTTTTACACTCATTTACACAAATGAAGCTTCATTCTCACCTCTCAAAATTTTAAATAGAGCAAAGATTCGATCTTGAATTCTGGGTCGATTAAAAACTAAAAAGATGAAAATAAATAAAAATCAAATTGAGAAGAAAAAAGCGCAAAGGAAACATATATCCAATCTTGAACTCTGTGTTTGTGAGAAGTTTTTCTCAAGGTTTTTCACCAAGAAGAAGACCTTCCATGTACCATGATCACTCTATTTAAAGAGTCATGTTTGCATGTTCATGCAAATTTGAGATCATCAAATTTTGACACTTAAAATTCCACTCAAATGTTTGGGATTATGTGGCAAGCATGCATGTTTGAGTTGACCAAATTTTGACACTCAAAATTCCACTAACATGAAAGTTTCCATTAAATGAAGTCAACATTTTGACTTTCTTCATTTTAATTCAACAATTAGTTTGAATAATGAATTTCAAATGAAAGTAACATTAATTGATTAATTAAACTATTTAATTAATATTTAATATTAATTCAAATGTCAATCCCAATCAATTCCGACACATAATTGATTAAGATATTTAAATCTTATTTAAATATCTCAAATTCTCTCTTTTTGTTTAATTCGTAAATAAAACAAAAATGCGGTTAAATATATCGTATATATATGTAGCGCATATTCCCTAATTTGCATTCAAACACTTCGAACTCACTCGTCACACTGTTCTATGGTTTAGTCCGATATGAGCTAGCAGAGGGACCTAATGGACCTATAGATCATGGGCTCCAACGATTCAAGATTAACCGATTAAACTCATTAACCTGGTTAACCAACATTCGTTAACTACTAGGACACTCCACTATAGCCTAGTAGTTGCACTCCCCTCACTATAGATATATTTCTGTCCATCTGATATAACCATGATTAGTAAGTCGATCCTTCACAGGTTGTTCGTAACTAGAGCTGGGTCAATTTACCGTTTTACCCCTGAAGTTACTTCTTGTTCCTTATGTCTCACTGATCCTCTAATAAACAATTGGTTTGTGGTCCAACCAGTAAACCGAATCCCTCTCAGGCCAATGAGAGGGTGGGGCCCCTTGTTCAAGACCTGGAGTCAGTGCTTAAGGGAACTACCTTTCTTCTATCCCTAAAAGTGGGTAGGAGTGAATTCCGTCTTGCACCCCACGTCCCCAGCCATTCACCCAGTCTTACCCCTGAAATGGGAGGCCTGTTGAGTCGGCGAACTAGAGCCACTCTCACCCATGCAAATCTAAGGATAATTCCGAATAAACAGGAGTTCATGGTTAGCTCAGGATTAAAACCGAGTTACCTAGGTTATCGAATGAAAAGAAAATCAGTCTCAACAGTAAACGACTTTATAAAGTGAGAGTGGTTTTCTTCATGGTCCGATCTTATGCAATACTCATTGCATAGGACGCCCCCACTCACATGTCTCCACATGCACAATTTAGTGATCGCATTGTTTATATCATATACAAAAGTGGGCCGCATCCATAGTGTCCCCAGAATAAGGTACTCAGCCTTATCCTTATACTATAGATCATTTTGACTATATACTTGAACTTGATCCACTCTTATGTCTCTACATATAGTTCAAGTAATCATACTATAGCCAGAGTGTTCTTAGTTTATTGGATTTAGATTAATGATCGTAAAGTTCACTTTATTCAATAACAATCTTTACTGAATAAACAACAATAATAACTTTATTGAAAATAGTGTATGCTTTATTGAAAATAGTGTATGTTTTTGTTTACCAACTATGAGTTTTAGGACATAAAACCCAACAGGATGTTATGTTCCCAATCCCGGTTGAGCTGGCATGAATGTTTAGATTATAATTTTGGTGTTTTAGGTAATTTATAGAATTATCTCCCTATTAAGTTTGCACAACTATTTAGACTACGAATATCATACTTTAGATTATGATACCACTCTAATACCAATATTGTGAGTAAGGCCTAGGTCGGTCAGGGTAATACATCAAGAGAATTAAGTTCCCGAACTTTATTGAAATGGTTAGGAGTCTCCTACCACAATCCTATAAACCCATCCTGTGAGAGGAGGGTTGGGGCCACATAGGTAGCTAGTCGGCATACTGAGAGTTGCTCCCCCCACCCCCACCAACTAAGACAACTTTATGGTCATGGATAATCTTCCATGGTAGATGTTCAGGTTAATAGACACTCTACTATCCCATAAGAACTTTATGAGGTAGCTCATTAACGTAGAATGTCGGTTATTTCGCTGCATAGGCAAAACATGCTACTTAAGTCAAAGAGTAGAAAGGTTGGACAGCTTGTACAAACCCCTAAGAGCAAATTCAGACTCCTAAGAGCAAATTCAGACTAAGAGAATGTCTCAGAAGAACTTCGAGTTCTCCCCAAATGCTTCGAGGTCTCCCCAAATGCTTAACTAACAGTAGAGACAAGGTTCGAACTTCACAGACTCTAGAGAAAAGCCCATGGATACCCAGTAGGATAAGGATGCGACGAGGGTCTACAAGTAGATTGCTTATTGAGTATAATTATACTCACTCCTTTCTACGTTTTCTCTTTTAAGTTAATGACGTTGTTGATCGAAAAACGACTTTAAAGATAAAAATTCTGTTGTAAGTCTGGGTTAAAGGACCTTGATTTACAAGCCATGGGTTGAAAAAAGTCTTATTCAAAATGTTTCCAATTGTTGCATCACTCTCCTGGTTGCTCCTCTGCTTCAAAATCCAATCCTCTGATGCTCATTGGCCCCACGTTAACTGTGCATTCAAAGATTCAGTGAGAATGTTTTTTTTCTTTCAATTATAAAAATAGGGTTCATAATAAAATTGGTATTGGAGAATTTGGGTACACGTACCCACAGCGTCTTGTCCTACTAATTTGGGAATAAACTGTCTGATATGATCCTCAGCCGCTTGCTCAGACTTCAACGTTTGACACTCGAACGAAATCATTATGTCATTCTTTCCATGCTTTTTTTCAACCATTTTCACTACATCCTCTTCCCAACTGTCTACAACAGAGATAATAAACTTACTGATGTTCATCAAATCAAACGTACAATTACTTCAAACAAGATGTCAATATTTATAAACATAGCTCAGCTCAAACATTCAAGACGATGAGGAATAGAGACGAGAATAAGTTCTGTATAGCAATTGTTGAGACTTACCCATGAGCATGAACGATGCTGCGAAACCGTGCAGCATCATGGCCTCTACGTTCAACAACGACGGTTCGTTCTTGCTTGTTCTGGCAGTACAACACAAAATGGAAATGGAGATGCAAAAGGATAGGAATGTGAACGAACAACTTAATAGAGGTTGCTGATTGAGAACAAAATTTTAGCAGAGCTGAGGAAAAGGGAAAAACATATCATACATACATTGTAGTTCGTAATTGTGAGCTTGATCAAGCGGTAATCCTCACCTCGGCTACACTCTCTTTCACATTCCAATTCTGGAACAGAAATATATCACACTAAAATTATTACTAAGGGGGAAAAGATAAAAACCATGCATTCAAAAAGAAGGATTAGTACTCCGGTGCGAGTTCCGTTCCTGTTAAGACTAAAAAGGGTTGTGAAAACAAAGTACCCTACCAACACCGGAACGTCAATCACAATGTTCGTTACCAAAATCCATACAAGAATGTTCAGGTTAACCAGGTGAGGTATCTATTATTCAAGCCAAAACAAATCTTATCGTTACAACGATTAGCAAAACCAACAATTTCCTCGAACCTTTAATTTCCCTAACCTGTTTGCTCTCGCTCTTCTAAAACCGATGTTTCAACCTTGTTTCAGGCTGTTTCCACAAATACCGAACCCACAAACCATGTTTCATAGTTATACTTCAAATGCTATTTGTAAGAAAACATTGATAAGTTTAAAAGAATCAAAGGCAGAGAGAGCAGGGACAATGGGTGTGAAGGGTACCGGTGCCGTGTAGGCCATAGCAGACGAAGTGAGGAAGTTGAATGAAGTGGCCAGAGACAGAGCCACAAGGCAAAAGTGCAATAGAAGCAACTCCTTCCATCGCCATTCTCACCTTATCTCCTCCTGATTGTACGAAACAAAATCAATCACTTCGAAATGTGAAAAAATATAGGTCATTAAGTTTATAAGAACCATCAATATTACAACATTCTTTCAGCTCTGGAAATAATCATAATAATAATAATTTGACTAACCATTTATACGTTATTTATACGTTGTTTTGAATTAAAAAAAGGTTGTGTCACAATAATAGAGTAGCCAATTTAACTAGAAAATATACAACAAAATAGATACAATAGAAGTAATCATTTCAGACTGCCTCCCATGTACATTCTCCTCTTTCCCCTAAACAAAATAATTATTAATATCAAAAAGTAAATTAAAATACAAACGAAAGATCAGTTCGAGTTACCCAAAATCAGATTTATACATTTACATAATAGATTTTGTGAGAATCCCACATTGGTTGGGGAGGAGAACGAAACACCCTTTACAAGGGTGTGGAAACCTTTCATTAGCAGACACGTTTTAAAGCCTTGAAGGGAAGCCCAAAAGGGAAAGCTCAAAGAGGACAATATCTGCTAGCGGTGGACCTGGGTCGTTATAGATTCATTGACATCAACAAACGAAAAAACAATCGAATCTTTGAAACAACACCCTAGGGTTTTATTTAAGTTTCAATTGTCTCCAAGTTCAAAAGCTTTCAAGAGATTCTAGGCTCCCAAAAGTTTTGATTTGGTCCTTGAAATTTAGTCGTAAATTGATCACACATGTTGGTCTTCCTATTTATGTGGCAATCAATGAGTGTTTGATCCAATATACAAGCAGGGACTTGAGCTTCCTATAGCTTCGTAGTGAACAACATCTAATTTCATGACAGTGAATATGGCACATAGAAGCAACAAGATGACACAAGAAACAACCAAATTCCTTGTACTGCACTAGACTTTTAGGGAAAAATTGGGACACTAAACCAAAACCAATACCTATTTTACCTGGGAATGCAATGATCATCCATGAACTCAATACGATGTTGAAGGGAACCCTACCATATTGGACACTCTACCACTTTCGCCTACCTCATCATCCGAACAGGTTGAGAAATTCAAAAGGCCCAGAAAACGATCCATCGGAACACAAGGATAAAATTGGGCATCAGAAACAGTGTTCTTGTTCATCTCTCAATAAATTAGGTCATTAATTTTATAAGAACCACATTCTTTCAGCACTTCCCAACTCCAGACAAAGCCATTAATCAGAATTAAACTCACAACCCATAAAAATGCAGAACAATAAGAACAAACGACGCAAACGCAACAGAGGAGATAAAAAAAACAAGCCGATGGAAATGCAGGAAGGTGAAAATGGAAGATACCGTATCGCCAAGAAAAAAGTCGTCAAAGAAAACGAAATTAGAAGCAATTAGGGCAATAGGGGCGATATTACCTTTAAGATCCATCCCTGCGGCTGTGTGTGGGAGGAAGCACAAATGGCTGAATCCGGATTCCACAACTTAATTCTTCTAAACAAGTATTCATGTGGGAATCATAATGTATGTCTTAGATTACTAATGTAAACATTGTTGTAAACAAAATATTTTTGCCTCCCCTCTAGAACCAATCACGTAAGTGTAATACTCCAAGTTAACTCAGAGTAATTTAAGGTACCCACTAAAAATTTAAAGAATCTAAGGAAAAGATTAAGAGACCCAAACAAGAATTAGGGCTTAAGTATGTTACAAGTTTTCATTAGAACCCAAGAAGTTTGAATAAGGTTTAGAGAGGAAAAAGTAAGCATAAACTACAAAATGATCTATTTTTCTAATTTTTAAACATATTTTTAGTTCTAAGTAATTAAGAAATTGTAAAATGCTTAAACTAGATAGGTTTAGAAAACCGTTCATATCTTTAAATTTGATGGTTGAATCGAACTTAAATTTGAGTATGTTGAAGAAGGTTGGAGGTGCTTTAGATCCAACTGTTAAAATTCAAAACTAGGGTTTTTTTTTTTTTTTTTTTTTTTTTTTTTTTTTTTTNTTGAAAAAAAAAAAACCTCCAAATTCTTCCCTCATTGATGTTTAAATTCAAATGAAAGGATACCATTAGCTTAATGACAATGAGAGGAGAAAATTTTATGAAGAAATTGAGAGCTAAAGATGTTCCTATCATTCTACCTGATCCGCTCTAAAATTGTGTGGAAAATGAGTAGTAATCCAAGGAACTTTGAACCAAAAATTGATAGCATCCACAAATAGTCATCCTTCCAAAATTGGGAGCATTCAGACTTTTGGACTCTTGATGGTCTCGAGCGATCCTTTTGAAGTTCCGGTACTTTTCTTGTTTTTATTCCAGCGTTGCACCTTATAGTTGCTCTATTTCTCATGACTACGAGTAGGAGAAAGGAACATGATTGTTTGATTGCTTATGGTGGTAGCATGCTGATTTTTGGACGTTTGATGGTCTAGATTGACCCTTTTGAAGTTAAGGTACTTTTTATGTTTTTATTCCTACATGGCACCTCGTAGGTTCTCTATTTTTCAGCTGATTTTTGGATGCTTGATGGTCTCGAGCGATCCTTTTGAAGTTCAGGTACTTTTCTTGTTTTTATTCCTGCGTTGCACCTTTTAGTTGCTCTATTTCTCAGCACTACGAGTAGGAGAAATGGAAGGTGATTTTTTGATTGCTTATGGTGCTAGCATGCTGATTTTTGGATGCTTAATGATCTCGAGCAATCATTTTGAAGTCCAGGTACTTTTCTTGTTTTGATTGCTTATGGTGTTAGCATACTGAGAATGCTCTAATGGTTTGCTTATGGTGTTAGCATACCGAGGATGCTCTAATGCTTAGTGTGGACAACCCGGTGGACAACCCGAATGATTCCTGGATTTTTGTAACACCCTAAAAATGAAGGAAAGCTATTCATAGGACCGAAGGAAAGAAATTCATAGGACCGAAGGAAAGAAATTAAGCGGATTAGACGAACACGACTCTCCACAATGGTATGATATTGTCCACTTTGAGCATAAGCTCTCATGACTTTGGTTTGGGCTTCCCCAAAACGCCTCATACCAATGGAGTTAGTATTCCTTACTTATAAACCCATGATCATTCTCTAAATTAGCGGACGCGTGGGACTTCCATCATCCAACAATCTTAAGAACTTGGGGACTTTGGAAAATGATTGGAAAGGAAAAACTAAGAGAAAGAAAGGAGGAAAATGTCATTTTTCCAATTATTAAGGATCTTTCTAGTTTTTAATTCCTTATCTAGAAGGAATTTCAAGATGCTTGAGACAAAATGACCAATAAGGGATGAGGAAATTTTAGAAAAATTATGGATTTTTTGAGAAAAATAATAATAAAATATTATGAAAGTGTCAAATTACCAAATTACCCCTGAAGATATGGATAATTACGAAACTGCCATTCTAGCAAAAATTAGATGATCAACAGTGACTATCTGCACAAAATCCATCGAATCTCGACTCTCAACCGTTGGATCTCCTCCAAAATTGGATATATTTGATGGCTTGTGGATGTATATAATAAAATGATGTAAAATTATCGATTCCATAGGAACCTATCTTTTTCGTTAATTTTATTGATGGAAATTAAATGAGTTTTTGGGTAACATTCAAATTCAAATGTGTGTGGTGATTTTAACTACTCAAACAAAACTAAAACAGAGTGTCACTACTGTCGATAAACAGAAAATGATGAGAAAATCAACTATAATGAGGAAGGTTCGGGTAAGAGAGATTAAATAGATAAGTTGTTGAGTTTTGTGGTAGATTTTAGTTCCTTTTAATAGATTCTCAAGCCCACTTCCGAGAGTCATGAATGGTGATTATTTCCATAATCGTTGTAATTTCTATTAACAAGACTATAGAAGAAGAATTATTCCTAATCCTTCTATTACCCTTCAAGTCTCGAAACTAGAGTATTAAAGAGAATTTCATTGCTCTCTCTCTTCTCTCGAATAAGAGAACAACTATGTATGTAAAGTAGCTAATTAAACATACATGTAAATCATTAACAACTTTTAATAAACTAAAATCATACCGTTAACATACTTAAATTATATTAAACTCTCTCACCTCCCCTATAAAGTTTAGCTCCTCATACAAACTGAATTAAACAGAGAAATCTGCATCTTCATCATGTAAAATTGATGGAATAAGAAAATAGAGAGTTATCCCGGTTTGTTGCCGTTCGTCAATGAAAGTTCCCTCCTCTTAGGCTCTCACGTCCCCCCCCCCAAAAAAAAAAAAAAAAGCTTACGATCTTTTGTAGATCTCTTAAATGGATTTGAACTCCAAAAACGATTCAAGGCAAGTAAGGACTAGTGACGGATAATTACTCTAAATTTTAATTCTACCAATCTCACTTCTCTCTTGCAAGCATAATATCCCTCTTTTTCCTTGTACAAGAAAACCGTATTTGTACAAGAAAGTCATGAATGTTATGTGGTGAGAATGAAAGTACGTGTAACATGTATGCTAGGTAGTGTTTATGAATAAATACATTATATGTTACGTCAAACTGTTTAACTAGTGTTTTGTTCATGTATATGTAAGTTCATAAAAAAAACGAACTATTGAAAATCTTCACTTCTTTTGGGTAAGATTTGACTGCATCATAGATCAACAAATGTCAAATCCTTTAATTGAACGAATTTAGGAGTCGAAACCCTATTTTCAACTCGTTGGATTTAAATGATCAGATGGTAATCCGTTGATTGAATCTAATTTACGAATCAAAGCCCTATTTTCAACTTCGTTTGATTTAAGCTTAGACATTACATTGATAAACCATTTGATAGAGCCCAATTTAAGAGTCAAAACCGAGTTGACAATGCTATTAGATTTATATTGAGAGAGGCATATTCGTAAATCATTTGATGGAGCCCAATTTAGAGATTTTATTAAAGGTCTTAAATACCAAATTTTGAGACGAGGCACAAGAGAAAAATGCTTAGAAATAAAATAAAAGAAAAATCATAGAAAATTAGAAATATGGTCCAAGTCAATCCGGAGGGGTAATTTGGTCCATCCGCCTCCTTTCTCATTAAGCACCTAAAATTAGCAATCGATAGTTAAAAGGAAAAGAAACATATATATAAGGAAAGAGAGAGAAAGAAAGTTCTAGAGAGAGATAGAAGTAGGTAACCATGGCTCCGGCCACGAGAAGTCCGATTCCAACTCTGCCTTCTTCATGAAATCTTCACATAACCTAGAAGAGAAGCATTCTTGACTCTTGAATCGTCCAAAACCGTCAAAAAAAAAAAATGAGAAAAATCTAAAAATAAAGTTTTGGAATCTAGATTCTCGGATTTCCTTTAAATTTGTGAAAAATATTAAGAGTTTGGTTGTGAAATTTGAGAATGCTAATCTAGAGATGATTGCTTCATAATCCATGAAGGAAGTTGTAGTCCATTCGGACAAGAGATAGGAGTCCCGACGTTCGTCACGATCTGTGAGTTTACACTTTTAGCTAACTTTGGACTCCGTTATATCCGTCTATACTTAGAAATAAATTACAAGAAAATTGCCTACTTGTAGATGGATATAAACTCTACAAATCTTGTGAAGGACTCTGTAAGGACCGACCTGACTCGATGACTCTAAGATAACAGGTAAATTTTTCACAAAATGAAACAAACCAAATTTAAATCATAACATACCTTATATCAAAATAAAGTTTATACAAAGTATTTTGAAACACAATACGACACTTAAAACACAAATTAAGGGATGATACAAAGAGGTTGAAGGACGACGGGTGAGGTTTTTCTATGGCACTTGCTCCAGAGTCTGCTCCCACCAGCTCCTTATTACTTGAAAAAAATGGAGAATAAGGAATGAGTACAAGATTCAGCCGCCTACTTGTAGGCTCTTAATCGTGTCCTTGATATGCTAGGGTACCACATTTTTTCTTTTATTGTTCGTGTTCTTGTTGTAAGTTCTTGTTATGTTTCTTAATTGGTTCTCCAAGACACTCCCCTTAGGATTTATTGTACTAGGCATAAACTTGTCAATTCGATTCCTTCTCCCATTGACAACACTCATATCTAAGATATCCTAACTAATGACACTTATAATACTCAACTATAATTGTAACGACCCGAAATTTTCTACTTAATTTAAGGTCGCTACTGTATACATACCATAAACATTGAATGCGGAAGACTTTATTTAAATTCCATAATACATAACCTTTATCTTAAAACACAGCCATGGACTTACGTGTTTCGAAAACATCTTTAAAATGACACAACAAAAGACCCGAAATAAAATAAATAAGCGTTTAAGTTTAAAACATCCTATTCTATCCTAAGTCTAAGAAAATGAATACCACTATCCTATGCATGTGCCATGATCTCGAGTTGCGATGCCGTCGTCAGCCGTACAGGAATGCCTTGCCTTAACCTGAAAAATGTAGTAGCACATGGCTTGAGTATTTAAAGAAATACTCAGTAAGTGACCCCACTATTGGGGTTAAATGCAACAATCACATGCAATAAAATGATGGGACCTATCTTTCGTTTCGTTTCATTTCGTTTCGTTTTCTTTTCGTTTCGTTTCGTTTCATTTTCCCTACGGTGTAATCCTAACAGGTAATCGTGGACGTGTACCATATACTCTACACGCAGCCCATACGTGCGAGTATGGGCTCACCAGCTAGTTCGCACACCGCTGGGCCACTGTCCCTAGCCGGTGGGCATGCTCTGGGGGCCCACCGGGACCCGTTAAAACTAGAACCGTCACGGCAGCGCTATGCAAAGCATAACGATCGTTGTCCTCCAATTGGATGTACGCGTCCGTACCCTCGTGATGGGATAGGGGTATCCCCCCAAATGCATGAGCACACAATATGCATGAGGTCCCACTAGTCCTACAGTTATCATTAATGAACATAACCCCCTGTCACGTTTTCATGCTTACATGTCATTCTCATTCTCATTTCTTTACATATCATACATATTCCTAACGGGATTATGTTTCATGCAATTTACCGTATTTCATGTCATACAATTCATGCAGTTACATTCAAATATTCATACAAACAAGCCATAATCGTTCAAGGACCACACATCGTTACATGCATTACACATCACATCAGACTAAAAGCATACATTCACGTTCACATAACTACGTACTTAAGCACAATAATCTAGCATACAATGTATCATATCATAAACAAGTCATAACGTAAACACTTCATAGTCATATCGTTCTCTAACTTACCATAGCCTTAACGTTCTTATACCTATCACAGACATATCATTACGTAACGTACCTTAGTCATATCATCACAAGAACGTATCCTAACGCTATCGTTCTATCAATCTATCACAAACCTATCCCTTTCTACCCATAACCTAACCGTATTCTTTCATCAATCTCTCCTATCCATAGCACTCCGGTATGTAACCTAACCTTAACGTTTCATGAACGTATCTTACTCCTATCGTTACATTTCGTTTTGTGCATCCTTCTCGTATCCTATCTCAAACATCTCCTAGAGCACATCGTACCATAATTATTATCATACAATCCACATATTATAACATAACCTAACATATAGGAAGCATATCGATCCACAGACAATTCACACATATCAATATATATGACACGTGCAGAACCACAGGGCATGTGTCAACATCAAATATAACCATACCGATAGTAAGGTCACTTACCTGGCCAGCTTAAGTCGTTGTCATGAATATATCTTTAATTAAAGTTCGATTCCGTCATTTGAAATCCGAGTCAATCTATATGAGCCCATGACATTAGTTTCAGGTTTGAACTCTACAACATTATTTCTCTAATTTACATTGGTTCATTGTTAAAAGTCATACAGTTTTTTCAAGTTATTCTCGGCTTTACTATTCTCTCTAACTCTCTCTATTTACCCTCTACCTTTTTTTCCTCTATATTTAGTGTGTGGTTTTTAATTCCCTAATCTTCTTTTTTTTTTATCTGTTTCCTTTTAATTCTGTTGTCATACCTTCAAAATTTCCAGTGATCTCTGTTTCCAAATCTTTCCTTATCTCAGTGTTCCTATTCAAAAGTTTTCTTGGCCATTCTATCTTTAATATATTCATTTGTCTACTGATAAAAATTTAATCTAATATTACTAATCTGACGTGATTGACTAGAATAATATAAATGATTGACATTTAGTTTCTAACTCAAAGTTAGATCATTGTAATAATTCAATGGAGATCTAGTTGTGATTTCTAAAAAAAATAGGATAAAAGAAAATAACGATTTAATATATACCTGGTTGATCAGATCTATCTTCACGAAATCTCCCATGAATCTCAACTGCTTAAAGGTTAAATCTTACTATGATTGATTTTTTTTTTTTTTTTTTTTTTTTTTTTTTTTTTTTTTTTTNATCCCCAGCAGAGTCGATACATGACTCATAAAGAATTTTTAGAGCATAGCATATACGAAAACGTGCCTATCTATTTATATTCAAACATTTAATTAAGACTTACAAATCAATTTTTTTTTTTTTGAAAGATTTGAAAATTATCTTCAAATAGTTAAAACTTACTCGAGAATAAGTAAAAGTAATATATGTATTGATGACTCTGTAGCCCAATGGATAAGGGCTTGCTTATGAAGCCAGAGGTCCTGGGTTTGATCTCTAGCAATGTCAGTACAATCTTAATATTGATGCTTTTTTTAGATAAATGAGAAAATGGTAAATAAGAGTGCAATATTAACTACAAAAAAGACTTGACTCTACTTTTAGAGAGTTATCAATATTCTAGAACATTCACAAATCATCAAACCCAATGGCCAGTATTCAAATAGGAAGCTGGTAGCTCGCTGATTAGAGAGGATATTTCCAACGAATTTTCCAGAAAATTCTAACACCAATTCCCAACGATTCGGAGCTCTGAATGTCGCTTTAAGCTTCCCCTATAAAGTCTGAAGTTAGGGCAATAGGAACAAGANCACTGATTAGAGAGGATATTTCCAACAAATTTTCCAGAAAATTCTAACACCAATTCACAACGATTCTGGAGTTTTGAATGTCGCTTTAAGCTTCCCCTATAAAGTCTGAAGTTAGGGCAATAGGAACAAGAATCGAGCAAGGTCGAGCTCACAATCGTAGGCAATAAGCGTTTAGATTTNCCCAACGATTCGGAGCTCTGAATGTCGCTTTAAGCTTCCCCTATAAAGTCTGAAGTTAGGGCAATAGGAACAAGAATCGAGCAAGGTCGAGCTCACAATCGTAGGCAATAAGCGTTTAGATTTTGGGTCTCCTACTCTCGGATTTTTTTTCAAATTCGAGAGCAATTCTCCACCATTTCTATTCAAATTTGTTCCTACAGTTTCTAAACAAGATTAACCACAAGTTCTATCAAGAAATCGATTTCTTAAAGTGCCTAAAAACTATTCCCCCAATCCAATCTGTCATTAAAGAGCTTCAAAGAAAACTCAAAATTCCAACCCAAGGGTACACAAGAATTCGTCGAGCAAAGACGATCCCAATAAGTTTCTGCATCTTCAAGGAATATTTCAATAGAAGACCAAAAAAGAAATAACCTCAGGAACGTTCCCAATTGAAGAAAATCCNTCGAGCAAAGACGATCCCAATAAGTTTCTGCATCTTCAAGGAATATTTCCATAGAAGACCAGAAAAGAAATAACCTCAGGAACGTTCCCAATTGAAGAAAATCCGTTTCGGGTTCAAATTGAGGCTAAGTGTCGAATTCCTATCTACGACCTCTTTTCCTTCAAATTGAGGATTCTTTTAGCTTTAGAGGATCAAGTTGAGTAACTTTGATGAAGGAATCGAGAGCTGAAACGTCGTAGAACAAGATACCCAAGAGATCGAAAATCGGAGGTGTTGGGTAACTTGTAGACCGAGAGTGGTTTCTCAAAATTAAGGTCCCACCCTCCAATTCGTTCCTCCAAATCAATTCCTTAACCTTGAGGGAGGAATAAGGAAGAAGTTACATGAAGAAATCGAGTCTTGAAAACCCCTAGAATCGACTACCCATTAAGAAATCCTCTGTTTTTGCTCCGGCGAAAAATCATATTTTGGACGAACTTTGGAAGTGAATATCTTAGGCTATGATCCATGAGAAGGTATGAAATCAATCCCTAGCTCTTCCTTGTAAGACCATCATTAAGTTTCATGAAGAAATCGAGGGGAGAAACGCCGAAAACGGGCTGTGGAGCTCGATTTTCAAATGGCAGTGATACGCATTTCACCGTCTTCTTCCCGTATGGAGGAAGAAGACGATGACGTGGCCGGTTCAGTTGAANGGGGAGAAACGCCGAAAACGGGCTCTGGAGCTCGATTTTCAAATGGCAGTGATACGCATTTCACCGTCTTCTTCCCGTATGGAGGAAGAAGACGATGACGTGGCCGGTTCAGTTGAACCGACCATGTCAACCCAAAACTCGACCTTCTCTTTGTTTTCTCAATTTTAATCCCCTTCCAAATTGGTTCTCATGAAAAACTTTATGGTTCCAGAAACTACACACAATAAGGAGTTTGTGAAAGAAAATTTGAGGTCATTCGGGTACCGGAAGATCAAGAACGAAGGTCCTGAACGTCGACGACGAGGTAAGTAGCCACCTTGAAATTTTTGTTAAGAAATACTTGTAGGAATCGCTTGGATATCCATATGAACCCTAAAACAAGTTTGACCTAAGGTTATATGAAAGAAAAACTCAAAGAACCATGAGTTAAGGACCTGAACCGAGCAAATTGCTCGGGATTTAGGTAACATTAAAATAATCCAATAGATGAACTCTGTTGCCAATGAAATTTTAACTCTGAGCATATTAGAGCATGTTGAGCTTATATATGAAAATTGGTGGTCATTAGATAAGGATAAGTAGGTAAACCAAGAAACAGTGCAAAATGACCATAATGCCCCTAAGGGTATCTACCTACGGTTCATGACCTAGATAACCTTCAAATGCTGTGAAACCCTGTAGTAGTTCTAAATTATGATGTTTGATGGTGTGGTGAAGTTTGAAAGCCATTGGAACACGTTAAGAACCAAGAATTAGGGGAAAATAACTAAAATGCCCCTAGGACTACTTATGAAAATTCAAGGTCAATATGTGCGCCAAATGATTTGCTACTTCTTATAAGGTCTATTAGGAAGGACATGAAGATATTTTTTAGGTTTCAAGTTGATTGCAGCAAGTTTGGAACCTAAACCAAGTTAGGACCCAAAAAAACACCTAAAGAAAACACCACAAGAATCAAGACTCTTCTAGAACCCTCTCCCTAGGAATCTATGGCCTTCCAGGACAACTCACCCTATGATGGGTTCATATGGTTACAAATTCAAGAAACAACTTATGCCTTAAGGAATTATGACCTTAGAAACTTATAAGCGTAAGAACCAAGAACAACACCACACAAGCTTTACAACTACCCAAGTAAGAAGACTGCTAGGTACCACTCAAGGACGAGGGACCAAGGTCCCCAAACTCCTAAGCGGTGCTTCCTGAGGCCGAAGAATTCCTCTTCTAGGTGGGATGCCCTGCACCATGTTTCCTTTGCAGGATGTCATATTTGGCCTCATGTTTTCCTCACCTAGAAGAGATGTCGTGCACTAAGTTACGGATACCCAAAAGATTTGCAGGATGCCATGTTCATGTATGCACCGAGCACGTGACCTTTATGGTCTATCATGGGGAGTTGTTTAGGCCACGATGGAACAAGAATAGAGCAAGTTACCTTAGCCACGAATCAAGAACCTCCTAAGACCTCCCACGGTACAACATGTTCATGACTTAGACTACGCTGCTTGGAACGCATAAAGCTTTGAGCGTAGATATTCAGACTATATCACAGGGAAAGCCCTTGATGCAGGATTAGACTACATCGCTTGGAACGTAAAAAGCCTTGGATGTAGGTTTTCAGACTATGCCGCTTGGAACATATGAAGCCTTGGACATAGGTTAAGTAGACTGTATCGAAGGGCAAGCCCTAAGATGCGGGTTAAGACTACGTTGCTTGGAATGCATGAAGCCTTGGACATAGGTTAAGTAGACCATATCGAAGGGCAAGCCTTAAGATGCGGGTTGCTTGGAATGCATGAAGCCTTGGACACAGGATTGTTAGGCACATGGCTAGTGCTGTAAATCCTATGGGGAGTGTCTCGGAGAACGAACCAAGAACAGAACAAGAACCTAGAAAGTACCAAGAACAAGTGAAAGATCAAGGACTAGAACATGAATCAAGATCCTAGTTCTAAGGACAAGAACCAAGAACAAAGGACCAAGAACCAAGAACCATAGTACTAAGGCCCTTAAAGGAAAACCAAGGTTTTAGAATCCAAGGACAAATGTACTTACAACAAGAACAAGAATAAAGAATGTGGTACCCTAGCATATCAAGAACAGAATTAAAGGCCTACAAGTAGGCTACTTACTGAGTCTTTGTACTCGTTCCTTATTCTCTATTTTTTTTTTGGGTGATAAGGAGCTGGTTGAGATTGGGAGTGGACTCTAGAGCAGATACCATAGACAAACCTCACCCGTTGTCCTCAACCCTTTTGTTTTAAATTTTTTTGTGTCCATTCCTTATTTTGTGTTTTAACCATTATGTCGTACTTTAAATTACTAATGTGCGCACACTATTTTGGTGTAATGTAAATTATATTTTAAATTTTAATTGTTTTATTTCGCAAAAAATTTACCTATCTTTTGGAGTCATCGAGTCAGCCCGATCCTTACAATTTTGGATTCAGGTGCATCATTTCATTCGTCTCCAAATCAAGAATTGTTTCAAAATTTCAAATCAGAAAATTTTGGGAAAGTGTATCTTGCCGACAACAAAACCTTGGAGATTGAAGGAAAGGGAGATGTTTGCATACAAACTCCAGCAGGGAATCAATTGACATTAATGGATGTCAGATATATTCCTGGTCTCAAGAAGAACCAGATCTCTATTGATTAGGTTGATAACACAGGTTATGCAGTTGAGTTTGGAAAGAGTTTATTCGTGGAAGGTGCCATGGTGGTAGCTCGTGGCACAAAATCTTGAACGCTATACGCCACTGTAGGGTGTATAAACATGACTATTGTTGCTGAAAGGGCTTCAAATTCAAGTCTATGACATAATATACTTGGACATATGGGTATTAACGAAATGAAGATGCTGGCTGCGAAATGAGTTTTAGAAGGTCTGAAATTTGTTGATATGAGTCCTTGTGAGAATTGCGTTATGAGCAAACAAAAACGAGTTAGCTTCACAAAGACTGTCAAATAATTGAAGAAAGGTTCTGTGACAACGAAGCAAGTGGAAGTTGAGGTTGAGTTGTAGAATAATTCACAGGGTGATGTTGTTGCAGATACTCAAGAAACTTTTGAAAATGTTGATGAGGAACCAGAAGCGGAGCAAGTGACACCTGAGTAGATGTTGAGAAGATCATCCAAGACTATCAGAGTACCAGATAAATATTCACTTTCATTATACTATCGGTTGGTTACTATGAATGGGAACCAGAGCCCTTTGATGAGATCCTATAGTTGGAGGATTCAACCAAGTGGGAGCAAGCCATGAATGATGGGATGTCTTATTTTTATTCCTCCGTTGTAGTTGCTTTATTTCTCAAGACTATGAATGGGAGAAATGGAACATGGCTGTTTGATTGCTTATGGTGCTAGCATGTTGATTTTTGGACGCTTAATGATCTTGAGCGATCCTTTTGAAGTTCAGGTACTTTTCTTGTTTTTATTTCTACGTTGCACCGTGTAGTTGCTCTATTTCTCAGGACTATGAGTAGGAGAAATCTGAGAAATGAAACGTGATTGTTTGATTGGTTATTATGCTAGCATGCTGATTTTTGGACGCTTAATGGTCTCGAGCGATCCTTTTGAAGTTCAGGTACTTTTCTTGTTTTTATTCCTGTATTGCACCTTGTAGTTACTCTATTTCTCAGGACTTCGAATAGTAGAAATGGAATGTGATTGTTTGATTGCTCATGGTGCCAGCATGCTTATTTTTGAATGCTTAATGGTCTTGAGCCATCCTTTTGAAGTTTAGGTACTTTTCTTGTTTTTATTGATGTGTTGCACCTTTTAGTTGCATGCTTGTGAATTAGTGTTACAACAAATGAAGTAGAAGCATTTTTTTATTTTCATGTATGTAAGGTCTAGTGTGGCTCAACTGCTGGAGGCTTTATTCCCATCATCATATTAAGTTATCTCATCATCATGCATCTTACATCATCATATTAAGTTATTTCATCATCATGTCATCATCTCAAATCATCATATGCATCATCACATCATCATATAACAACATCACACCATCATATAGCATCATCACATCATCATATAACACCATACATCATCACATAATCTCGTCACATCATCATACAAAATCATTACATCATCACGTAACATAAAGCATAAATGGCACATGCAAGGTCCACTAGGCATGTGTCATCAGTCATAAGGCAAGTTTTCGGACTGAGACGATAGCAAGACCACTTACTTGGTTAGCCGTTCTCCCTAAATACGAATGCTTGATTACGTCTCTTGAAGTTGGCCCAAGTGACGTCTATGTGCGCCTATTAGAAAATTCATCTAATTTCCTTAGTAATTCTAATTTGAAATCGGGCCTTATATTGACGTAAGGAACGGTGTGAAAATGAGTCAAGCCCGACAAAGCTGAAGGGAGTCGTTGGTTGCAGGCACGACATGTGTGTCAAGGGGAGGAGCTGGTCGATCATTCTTCTCCCCCACTTCTTCGTGATTTCAAACTCGCTGACGTCGTTTCCATCGCCATTTTCCTTTCTCCTCCATTCACTGTGAGTCCTGCTTGGCTTGTCTCACGCTCCTACGGTGTTGTAACGTCTCAGACGTACCTACAGCACAGATCCATTTAGTTACAAATACAACGAGGCCAAGTTAGTTGCGAGTGACATATGTATTTGGAATCACTGGCTGTGAAGCACACTTGGCATCGATCTCTTAGGAAAAAGAAGGAAAATAGTTGGTCTTCTTTGTGCTGCTCTCTTTGCAAGTCACTTTCTATCTGTGCAGGTATTTTCTAGAAGGG